>NC_058404.1:144814812-145114812 GCF_002201575.2 Neomonachus schauinslandi
GATGATTCTGAACTCTAGATCCGACATCTTACTAATGTCCATATTGAGTAGGTCCCTGGCAGTTGGTACTACCTCTTGTTCTTTTTGTTGAGGTGATTTTTTCTGTCTTGTCATTTTGTCCAGAGGAGAATAGATTAATGAGAGAGCAAAATGCTAACATGCTAACAACGTCCCCAGAAAATATACTCTAAACAAATCAGAAAAGACCTGAAGTTGGGGGAAAAGAAAGGGAAAAAAAGAAAAAGGAAAAAGAAAAAGATAAAAACAAACAAAAACAGAGCAAAACAAAACAAAAAAACAGAATATCATCAAATATGATCAGGCTGGTGCATAGATCAGTGCCACACACTAGATTTTGGGTGTATTTTGGTCTGTTAGTAGAAAGTGCCCCCCAAAATTTTAAAGAAAGAAAAACTTATATATGTACAAAAATAAGGGTTGATATGATGAAGGGATGGAATATGACTGTAAAGATGAAAATTATAAAAATTTTTATAAAAGCAATTGATAAGAAGTTGTTTGAAAAAAGAAAGAAGAGGATTTAAAAAAAAAAGAAAAAAAAAGGGGGAAAGAATGTGATCAGGCAGGAGAGTAGAACAAAACCATACACTAGAGAATTAGGGTATATTTTGATCTGTTAGAAGACACTATCTCAAAATTTTAAAGAGAGAACAACTTATATATATATGCCAAAAATAAGGGTAACTACTATGAAGGGATAGAATATGACTCTAAAAATGAAAGATAAAAATGTTTTTTAAAAAAGGTATTGATAAGATGTTGGTTGAAAAAGGGAAAAAGAAAAATTCAACAACAACAAAAAAAGACAGTTAAAAAAAAATTAACTTTGAAAGACTAAAGAATCATGGTAAAAAAAAGTCATGAATTCTATGTGCATTATTCCCCTAGCTCTGGAGTTCTCCCGTTCTCATTGATGGGTAAACTTGGTCTTGGCTGGCTGTTCTTGCTGATCTTCTGGGGGGGGGGCCTGTTGCCGTGGTTCCCAAATGTCTTTGCTGGAGGCGGAATTGCCCCGCCCTTGCCCGGTCTGGGCTAAGTAATCTGCTAGGGTTTGCTCTCGGGAGCTTTTGTTCCCTGCAAGCTTTCCATACAACTTTGGAGGACAAGAGTGAAAATGGTGGCCTCCCAATCTCCGTCCCGGAGGAGCCGAGAACTCGGGGCCCCGCTCTTCAGTGAGCCCCCAGGGAAAAGCAGTCAATCACTCTCGTCTCCCTGGTTCCCAGCCGCACTTGGTGCTCACCCTGCCTGTGACCGAGCATTTCTATCTCTGGCACCCAACCCCGTGTGGAGTCTCCAAACCCAGCAGATCCCTGTGGTGCACTCCCGGGCCGCTCCTCCCGGGGGAGGAAGGGGAGTCTCCCCGGATCTGCCACTTGTTGGGTCCCTGCTGGAGGAGCAGTGGCCCGACTGTGCCCTGGATCACGATCTATAGTAACCCCAAGCTGAGAGTCCGCTCCTCGGCTCTGTCTCTGCAGCCAGCTTCCCTGCTCCAATACCTGGGAGCTCTGCCACACTCAGGCACCCCCGGTCTTTCTGTGACCCCGAGGGTCCTGAGACCACACCGTCCCAGCGAGGGTTCCATCCCCGGCTTAGCCACTGGAGCGACATCCCTCAGCAGAGCCGACTTCTAAAAGTTCTGATTTTGTGCTCCGCAGCTCTATAACTCGCCAGAAGCAGCCAGCGGAGGCCCCCTCCCCCCAACATCTATCCTCCCGAATATCGCCTCGGATTTAATTCTCCACATGTCCTACCTTCCAGAAAGTGGTCGCTTTTCTGTTCAGAGAGTTGTTGCTATTCTTTTCTTCAATCTCCTGTTGAGTTTGTAGGTATTCAGAATGGTTTGATCCCTATCCAGCTGAATTCCTGAGACCAAACAAAATCCAGGTCTCCTACTCCTCTGCCATCTTGCTCCGCCCCCCCCCCAAGATGAGTGTTTTTGGATAACTTGGTATTTCCAAAAAGGGAAGACAACATAGGAACAAAGAAATGCCAACCAAAGACCATTAAAGGGAGCAACTAAATAATAGATAACTGGTTTTATAATCTATAGAATACTTAAAAAAACATGTATTTCTGTAGACAAAAAAAAATTTTGCACACTCCCTCTTTGAAAGAATTGCTGTAATTTTCACTCTCCTAAAATCAGAACCTGAGACAAGGCCTTGGATGCTGGCAGTTCATCTGCGAACTGCTGATCCAGGAGCCCAGAGCCAGTTGTCAGAGCTTAGTTGTGAGTTATGGAAGGACAAAATCTGCAAGGGGTAGCTGGGCCTGGTGGTGGGAGAGGTCAGAGCTCCTCCTTCTCCTTATTTCCCTTATCCATGGAAGTATCTACCAGGTCCTGAAGGCCAGTGCCCCAACCTTGGAGGGTCACCTCCAAGCTGGCCCATTCCAGCTAGAAAACAACATTAGTATGTACCAAAATCTGTCTGTGGTGTCACAGAGGAGAATCACCTGGTCTGGGTTTTTATCCATTTCACTATAAATTGTGTTACTGAATTGACATTTTAATTGAGAGTGTAGCCAATGTTAAATGATGTGCATTCCCTCCAACATTGCCCACATTTCCTTAGTGCTCCAGAGACCCCAGGTCTTACTATTCTTTGCCTGTGTGTGGGGGGGGGGGGTGCACGCCTCAGGTAACAAGTAGAGGGCAGAGGGTCTGCAGTTCCCAGCACTTCTGTCTTCATGTGGAGTCCTTCTTTGAGGAAATTCTATTTTCCTTGACTCTTATATTACCTGATTTCATCTGACCATGGTGCCAAGTGAACTCTGTCTTTACAAAATCCATGCCAACCTCCCAGAAGTCTCGACAGGTGATCTGATTACCTCCAGGCTAAGGCTGAGACTGCGTATTAAAACTACCAGGAAGCCATAGGTCACCCTTGGCTTTAGGAAGCTCAAGTTTATCCCTCAAGTTCCTGATGGATATTTTCCAAAAGAGGTCTTTGCTGAATATATGACTTCTCTTTAAGCTTCTGTCTGACTGAGCTCCTACACCATGTTTTTATTCATTGTGTAGATATAGGCATCTCCCCTTCCAAAGTAGGTCATTAACCTATCTCTGTCTTACCTCTTGGTATTTTATTTACTAGTAGTTGGATATGTATCTTCATTTTATCTATTTATTTTTTAATTTTTTAACTTTTTAAAAGATTATTTATTTGAGAGAGAGAGAGCTAGAGAGAGAGAGAGAGAACAAGAGCAGGGTGAGGGGTAGAGAGAGAAAGGGAGAAGCAGATTTCCCGTCCGATGCGAGACTTGGTCCCAGGACTCTGGGATCATGACCTGAGCCAAAGGCCAACACTTAATCAACTGAGCCACCCAGGCACCCTACTTATTTGTTTTTTAAGTAGGCTCCATGCCCAGTGTGTAGACCCAAATGAGGCTTGAACCCACGACCCTGAGATCAAGACCTGAGCTGAGATCAAGTGTCAGATGCTTAACCAACTGAGCCACCTAGATGCCCCTGGATATGTATCTTTAGACTGCCAGGAAATGGGTATTTATATTCAAGATGACAGTCTTTGTTTATATATTTGTGTCCTTGCCAGTCAGCTTGACTTGTCTAGAGTCATATCTTTTAAATCATAATCCTTTGCTAAAATGTGCAGGACTTTCTACATTCCATTATCTCTGACCATTCAATTTAGAATGTGAAATTGTTGGCCATAGTGAATAGTAGTTCTACCCGTATGGCATCTTCTTTGAAGTTCTCAGGAGAGTGATGCATTAATTATGGAGCATTCTAATATGAAATATGTAACATATTTTATAGAGACTCATTCTCCCTGCCCTCAATCTTTCTGTTATAGTACCAGAATCAACATTTGACTAACATTTATTTCAAAGTTATGTAAGATCCCTAAAACAGTTTAGCAAAAAGAAAGTGATATAAACATTAAGAGTGCTTGCAAATAACAATCAAAACCACTCTCTAAAAGAAAGATTGCATGTTTATTTCAAAGGAGATGTTTCCTGGCAGCTATTAGCATAGGTAGCTGCATCTTTAAATGAGGGTCATTTTGTATTACTGAAGAGCAAAAGTCTAAAGGAAATCAAAGGCTTTTCTAACTATTGGAATATAAAAACACATACCTGAACAACCACAGCATTTCCAGAAGCCAGTAAAATGGTGAATCAGAAAGTTAAATACCCAAGCCACGAACCACTTACATATGAATATTTTAAAGTTATGTAGAAGTCCTATTTTTTAAATATTCATATAAATAGAAAAGAAATATATTGTGCAAAATCAGCTAATCACTCACTCTTCCCTGAAATGTCTCAAGGAAATTCACTCATTTCAAAAAATAATATGCTGAAGGACATTGTAGAGTTGCAACAGATTTATTACGATGACAGTAAACATTCTTTGCCATTTGCTTTCTTTGATGTCCTAATGCAGAAGAGAATTTCAGATCAGGACTTTTTGCTAGTACACATTCTAATGCATTGCTCGCAGTTCAGTGATGTGCAAATCCCAGTGTGTTTGACTTCAGCCATATTTGTGGCCACTTAACCAAATTCCTCAGATTGTGGCCTGGTCCCTGGTTATTTCTATCGTCTAATGGCTGGTTCAAATTTCTACACATTTGAGTTGATTAATTGTGTGGACATAGGCTTTGAGCAAAATCAAATGAATGGAATGAACTGTGTTGTGATTGATTCGGTGGGCTCATGAAAACAGCAGAAAGTGCCCAAAACACAATGGGCAGCAGAGATCCAAAGTAGCAGTATAATCCCTCACACCCAGTATATGATCTCTATTGAATTGTTATTTAATGCAAACTGATGAATGATCTTGATCATTACTATAAAACTTTGATCTCAAAATATGTATTGTAGATGGAGAAGATACAACTCGTCTGTTCCTTTGTAGCCATTGAAATCTTAAATGAAATGAATTTCTGCACTGAGTGTAGAACTAATTTCCGTTCTTGTGGGCAGAGCAGTTCTCTTTAAAATATATTTATTGTATATTTTCCATAAGCCAAGCAAACCCCGGAATACAAAGATCTGTCATTGAAGAGAGAGTTCAGAATCTAGAGTGAGAGAGAAGTTTTATAATATAGATAGATATTAACAGAGTTGCAAGAAGCTCCAAAGTATCTCCAAACTACATTTTATATTCAGTAGCCTCCTTATATATAAAACAGAGAGAATTAATATTGTACAAATTAATATTGAATAGATTAATAATATTCCCCAACTCTTAAGGCTGTTGTGAGGATTAACTGATTATAGACAAAATGCTCAAACTAGTGCTTGACACATATTAAATGTTAGCAATTATTAGCATTTGTTATCATCATGGAAACTCCACACTTCCCTTTCTTCTTTAGTTTCTGTAGTAGTAGCTGCTACTTGATGGATGCTTACTGTATACCACATCTTTTCTTTTTAAGATTTTGTTTATTTGAGAGAGAGCACAAGAGGGGGAGAGGCAGAGGGAGAAGCAGACTCCCCAATGAGCAGGGAACCTGATGTGGGACTCGATCCCAGGACCCCGAGATTACGACCTGAGCCGAAGGCAGACAATCAAACGATTGAGACACCCAGGTGCCCCTACATCACATATCTTACTCCAAGTAATATTTCATTAGTCCTTCCTATAACTCTCTGAAGTAACTATTTATAATCCTAATTTATAGGTGGGAAATTTAGCATTCAGAAACTCAGTAATTTGCTTGATTTCAACTCTAGTAAATCCAGAGTTAAAATTTGATTCTATACTTTCCTTCTAAACCACACCATAGACCAAGATCATTAATGGAGAACTGGGATTATACTGCTCAGGTCTCCAGCAGTTTTACTCTCTGGAGGATTGGCCCTTTCCATCCACCCTGTGCTCCCTTTATGCTGAGATAGAGACCTACTATAACTTGCAGGGTACTGGAAAAAATATAGAAAGTGAATTCAATGAATTGTTCTAATATTTCCTCCCTTTCTACAGCAGACCTGTAGAGAAGATGGAGTTTATCGCCCCCAGGTAATGAAGAAAAAGTATTTGAACATTAGACCTCCCATATTCAATGGTTTGTAGAAAAACCTCTATTTCTAGAAGAAAAACTTCTATCATGTCCCATCCATTTCCAAAGCACTGAGCAATCAGGAGAGGAGTGAACAAATGTGATCCATGAGGAACAGGGATGAACAAGATTACAGGAGAGAGGCACACTTCGCTTGGGCAGAGCCCACATTCACTGCCCTGACCAGCCTACCCTGTGTCAGGCTCCTCCCTAGGTCTTAAGCAAACTAAGTGTAATTAAAAGGGTTTTTTTTTTAACAATACTCAACTGTCCTTTTATATGATCAGCTGTGTTTATTTTTATTGTTTTAAAACTTGAATATGTATGCTTGAGTAGGTGTGTGTACACACACACACACACATACACACAAACATGAGCGCGTGTTTTCTTTTTTTTTTTTTTAAGGAATGGCTAAAATTAATCGAACAGTTAACTATTTTCCAGAACTGTTCATGCAGTACATTATTTCATTTAATTAATTTCATTTCATAATTTACATTATTTCATTAATTTTTAAGGCAGTTGTATGAGGTAGCTATTATTATTATCCCATTCTCACAGATGAGGAAACTGAGGCCCCAAGAATTTTAAGTAAAATGCCCAAGATCACAAAGCTAGTAGAATATATGAGGTTGTAGGGCTAGTAAAAATGATAAGCCAGCTAGCTAAATGCAGATCTTGAGTTTTTTGCATTATGTTGGACTGCTTCCCATGGTGTTTAGAACATTTGGAAAATGATTAAAAAATAAATGTCACTCATAATTACACTGTTAAGAGATAATCATTGTCTATATTTTCATGCTTTTGTGCACAAACAGAATATTATGTCGGTGCAAATTTTTCATTTTTTTCATTTGATGCATCATAATGCACAATTTAAAATATTTTAAGTTGTTTTAATATTACGACTTCATTTTCTATGGTATATATTATTTATTTAATGATTTCCCTGTTTTTAAGAATTCACATAGCTCTCCTTTTTAACCATAAAAGTATTACATTGACATCTTTGTGTTTAATGTTTTTTATTCAATTATTTAAGATTGTTTTTTGGGATATATTCCTAGAAGTATAATTCCTGTGTCAAAGACATGATTTTGTTTTAAAGCTCCAGATTCCTTTGAATGAAAATTTATTTAGAACTTCTCACGAGAGTTTCTATTCTTTCTACCCATTGACCCCTTATTTACTTCTCTGTAGTGGCTCTTACCCCTGAAGAATTCCAAATTTCTAGTCATTTAGAAGACAAGTTGTTTTCCAAATGGGAGCCAGCTATTTACTTCAACTGATATTAGTTTAACAAGTTAAAGTAGTGTTTGCAACTCTTACACTGTGTTTCCCAAGTCAACCATTTTACTCCTTAAACATAGGCTTTGGAGTCTTCAGTGCTTTCCTGAAAGTTCTGGAGAATTCTGTCTGTGCTGCTACTTACTCTAGAAAGACCAGGTCTTCTTGGAGTCTTTCCAGTCTCTCTCCTCCAGGCTTTCCTATTCTCTCTGCCTCACAATATTATTCAAAGGTGGCTTCTACTTCCTCATTTCAGCTAGATCTATTGCTTTCCTAGTTTCTCTGGTGGCTGGAAGCTTCTTGTACTTAGTTTTTTTGAGCCACCATATCTTGCATTTAGGACAGCTGCATGTCCTGCCAAGTCCCTTGACTTCCTCTGGGTGCTGGGTTCTGCAGCCAGGCTTTTACGTGGGATTGTGTAACATATCATCTCTAGGCAGGAAGGAAAGGGATAATCTTCCAGTCCACAAAATGTCTCTCATGCATGACCTAAGAAGAATTCAAGATCCTGGACATAAGTAGAACTATGATTATTCTCAACACTGTAAGTCAACACTTATCAAATTCACTCTGAAGAAATAAGCTCCACTTTTCATTTACACACTTGGGGCTAAACCCACATTGCAAACAAAAGATAGGTTAACACAAGTTAGTTGGCTGGTAAACAAATCTCACCTTTTTAATGAAAGGATCAAGAAGTGCTCTGTGAGTTGCAAAGATGACCATGGGAGCCTATAGAAGACCATGAAAGACTAACTCTATTGTCCATGACAGCTTTCTATTTCGATGAGTACTGGTATTGGCCTTATAGAAATAGAGATCAGACGAGTAGAGTCCCATGTATTTAGCTGAGGACTAGGAGATAGAAATCAGAAAATTTGGGGTCTAATCCCAGCCATGACAATGACTTTACATATTTGGATAAGTCATTTTGACTTTTGTTTCTCAACAGTAAGTGCTAATTTGAGGGAGATGACATTACAATATCAAGTGTGAACTGTGAGGAAAATTACAAAACAATCCATCTAGTCAATTCTTCATCTAGAGAAGAAGTAGGACTAGACAGAAGTCACCGCTCAACTTACAGCCCACACCATCTTTTAAGTGTGTGTGCTGCAACATTCATATTTACAAGGTTTTTTGAAATAATAAAATAATATTTAACTAGAATATAACAATTGAAACCATTCTAAAATGTTGGCCAAGTGGTAGAGTCAGTGACGGAAATCAGGGCCTTGTAAAAATAAGACCTGGCGACTTTGCATCTCTTAGATTTTTTCATTTCCCAAAAGAAAAAAAGTACGGGCTCATTCTGTCAACTACATGTTGACAGATTTTTAGAAACATGGACAAAAGAGAGTCCATCTTTTTCAAAACACTTTTTAATATTAACTCTCATGGTTAATGAAATTTCTTAGCAAAGAAAGTATCTTAGCTATGCAAGGCGTCAGGGGACACAGCAGAGAGGTGATGGAATATTTTAGGGACAGACAGCCAGGGGCTTGGAAGACTTAAAGACCACTGAAACAAATATGGCTTGATTGTCTAGGACCAAACACTCGATCTTAGATAAGAAAAACTAGACCTGGGGTGCCTGGGTGGCTCAGTCGGTTAAGCATCTGGCTCTTGATTTCAGCTTGAGTCATGGTCTCAGGGTAGTGGGATCAAGCCCCAAGTCCAGCTCTGCGCTGAGCATGGAGCCTGCTTAGGATTCTCTCTCCCTATGCCCCTCCCTTGCCCCCCACTCACACATGCTCTCTCTTTCTCTCTCTCTTGAAAAAAAAAAGGAGATAGAAAAATAGTTATAACTTCCTCATAGCGTGGTTGGTTAACTTCCTCATAGGGTGGTTGGTTGTGAGCATGATGTAAGGCAAGGTAAGCAAAACTTCTTTTTACATTGCTATATCCAGAAAATGTTAGTTATTACTGTACTCTAGTGCTCTATGGTTCAGCTACTCTCTGGATTAAATCTCCCTTTATAAATGATGTGGAAAACAAATGCTATTTAAAATGTTTCTATAGAGGAAAGTGCATAGTGTGTCAAGATAGGCTACAGTAGGTCAGGAACTAACTCCCCCAGCTGTGGTGTTGACAGCCATCCATCTGGCCAACAGAAATATTTCTTCACTGTCTCCCCTCCCTTTCCCAGCTGTAGTGATCGCTGCTTCCCAGAAAGCAGTGTTTGTCCGTTCTCCCTCCTTTGGTGGGCCCTTGTCCTGTGTTTACCATATTATCCTCCTTATTTTCATAACTTCCATTGAAACTGTCACGAAAGTTTCATAACTCTCTATTCTCTAGTTATTTCATGCATATGAGATTTGTTTCTTCAGGTATTCTAAACCACTGGGAGGCAAGACCCACCTTCGCATCTGTAGATCAGAGTATCCAGCACAACTCTAGGCACAAAACTTGTGCTTGGCAAATGCTAAGCAAAGAACAGGAGGGCATTTTCCAGGTGACTGCTATCATAAAGCCAGAAGGTGAAATGGCCCTGTTGCCTTTAATGGGTATTATCTAGATTATAATGAGCACATTGAGAAAGAAGGAAAGGCAGAAAGATGCAAACCACAGGGACAAGTGGAAATAACTAGATAAAAGACCTATGAGCAATAGTCAAGCCTGAAGGCACTTGAGAAGCAAGTCACTTGATAACAATTTTTAGTAATAGCAATTTGTCAAGAAACAAAGAAGTGCCATTTGTCAGAAGCTTATAAAAAGAAAATCTTTTTGGGCGCCTGGGTGGCTCAGTTGGTTAAGCGACTGCCTTCGGCTCAGGTCATGATCCTGGAGTCCCGGGATCGAGTCCCGCATCAGGCTCCCTGCTCGGCAGGGAGTCTGCTTCTCCCTCTGACCCTCCTCCCTCTCATGCTCTCTGTCTCTCATTCTCTCTGTCTCAAATAAATAAATAAAATCTTAAAAAAAAAAAGAAAATCTTTTTAAAAATGGGAAAAGAAGATGAAATTGAGAAGGAAAATCATTTTCAGGAGAGTGACTGTAGGTTAATGGCATACTGAATAAATCTAAAGAATTAGATAGTTCAGGCTGCCAGATAGGTGTCTAACTCATCTTGTCATTTGCACCACCTACAATAGATAGATAATTACCTCTGCCTTCCTTATTTTGAATTGCATTGACTCTGCTAAAAGATTAAATCATGATTATAAAGAGCAAATATTTTTAACACATACTATATGCCAAATCTATTTCACCTGCTTTAAATAGATTATTATATTTAATTATTGCATTAATGTAATGATTTAGGAGCTACTGGGGAAACTTCAACTCAGAAGTGTTAAATAACTTGCCGCTCGCCTGGGTGGCTCAGATGGTTAAGCGTCTTCCTTCGGCTCAGGTCAAGATCCCAGGGTCCTGGGATCAAGCCCCACATCGGGCTCCTGGCTCAGCGAGGAGCCTGCTTCTCCCTCTCCCTCTGCCTCTCTCCCTGCTCATGCTCTCTCTCTCTCTCTCTGTATCTTTGTGTCTCAAATGAATAAATAAAATCTTTTAAAAAAATAATAACTTGCCCACTGATTTACTGAATTACACTGGCTTACACTGCTCACAAGTTGTGGGTCCAAGGGTTAAACTCAACAATCACTATCCTTAAGCAGCTCTCTTAACCACTTAACACCTCTTAACGGTAATACCCCCAAATATGAAGAAAGCTTATTCACTTGGGGTGGTCTAATTCTGTGTATTTTCATGTGGAAAAAAAAATACCCCTTCCTCCAAACTAATGTATATGTTGTCCTCTGTCCCAGTGCCATGATGATCATCCCTTATACTTTCAACCCCCAACTATCTGTTGGCCCTTCATTCTTTCCCAATTTTCCACACTGTATCCAGTCGGAAACATTGCACAATGGTTCATTGGCTCATTAGCGGTCTGTGATTAATTTTGGTTAGACATCATTGGGAGTCAGATAGCAAGAGGTCTGGCAAGTGAAGGGGTTGGATTAGTTTGGTTCTACTTTGTCTTTCTATAAGACCCACAATTCATGATCCAGAATAGTGGCTAATCTTTGGCCTGGCTTGTCGCCATGATTGCCTTTGAGGCCGAGGGTGAGGCTGAGGTCAGGGAGTGTGGCTTTTCCTCTTTCAGAGCAGATGTGGGAGGGAGCTCCAAAAAGATGGGGGTGGGGGGAAGCAATGGCTGGTATGTGCTTAGTGTGCACCAGTCTAGCTACTTTACATAAATTATTTCTGATCTTCACAGTAACCTCTTGAGATGGGAAGCATTCTGGTGATCTCAGGAGGAAACCGGGTGGCCTTCATTGTAGAAAAATGCCCACATTCACACTGCATTAAATGACAGAACAAGAATTCATTTCAGATTCACCTGAAATGAAAGTCTGCTCTCTGCACTCCAAGGGCTAGGAGTTACCTGGGGTAAGGAGTTATGGGATTATAAACTCCTTGCACATACTTTCTGATAATGAAACTATCCTTTTGTGAGTGATCACTAGGTGCCAGGCTCTTTGCTGAGCACCTTCCATGTGTTATCTAAATTAATTCCTCACAACTCTATGAAATAGGTACTGTTGTTATTTCTAATTTACAGAGAAGGAAAAAGAGTCTTAGAAAGATTAAGAAGAAGTTTACCTGGGATTGGACCACCAGGTAATCTGGTCACAGACATCTTACTCCCATCTCTCAAGGGCCCTTTATAGGCCTAGCACAAACTAGATGTTTTTTTTTTACCACCTTGTCACCATTTCTCTCTAAGGTATATGTTGTTGTGTGTATGTAAGTATTTATGTAGTGCTTATTAAAATGTCAGGCATTGTTTAAACCTTGGGTGGGAATTCCTTAATTTAATCTTCACAACAATCCTGGGAAGTAGCTATCACTATCGTCCCTGTTTTACAGATGAGGAAAATAAGGCAGGTGTGGGTCAATCATTTGCCCAATGTCACACAGCTATCAAGCGGCAGGATTCTCTGCAGAGACCATGCTTCCATGCTCACTGAGCTCAGCTGCCCGTTACCATTCATACTGTTGCCAGAGCTCTGTTCCTAACACCTGGATCCAGTCTTGTCCATCCCCATCTTAAAGACCGGCAACTTCCCATTATTTATGACACAAATTCTAAAATATTTTGCTCGGCACTCAAGGCTCTTCGCAATTCGGCTCTCTCTTGCCATTCTGCCTTCATTTCTCCTTTTGATTAGCTTGCTCCATCTACTCTAGACCAATTGCCACCCTTAAACTAGCCTGGCCAATCGTATTCAATGACTCGTGATTTTCTTCTCAGACTGGGAGTTTCTTCTTTGCTTTTCAAAATCCAAATCAATGTTCAAATTCTCTTAATAACTCTCTTCTCACTAAGCTTTCCTTGTTTCCTCTTCACAGAGTGATACTTGCTGCCTTCTGGACTTATGTACACCTACATAATATCATGTCTTTCACTCTGTCTTGCTATTATACTGTGGTCTTTGTTCTTCTCCCGTTCAGATGAGACCCTGGATCCCTTTAAGTCAAGGGCTGTGTCTTATTACCATCCCCTAACAGTTCCTTGTATTTAGTGCAGATCATTGGCATTTGTGAACACTGCTGAATGAGTAAATGTATGTGTAAGTGAATGGAAGTGTTGAACATGTTTTAAGCTTTGAGGGAAAAACAGTAGAACTTTTAAGTGCTTTGGAACTAGATGAACTTTCAGAGTTAATAAAAATTATTTTTGTGTTGCATGCATTTTTCAGATAAGAGTACAGCAATAGTTTCTGGTTTCCACAGAACTAGCACATCAAAGTTGCTAACTTGTTCAACAAGACTTTGATGCAAAGGAGTTGTTCCTTAGTTGGAGAGATGAATAAAGTTGGTCTTCTGATGTTAGGTGGAGATAAGAGAGCACTGTTTTTTCAAACTTTTTAAAAATATAACTCAAGAAGTTGATATTATATTTTAACCCCATCATTTTTTGTCATCCTCCTTTCTAGCTGTCTTACTACCAGTGTAGGATTTATCTTTGGGTCCAATTTAAGAGTAGCAGAGGCAAACTCTTTCTGTTAATGCTTTAAGCCATAGCTCTTACCACTCTTAGGAAACACCCTATATATTTTCTGGCTCCTTGTTTTTGCTCTGTCCAAGTGTTCATTTCCCTGCCATGTCCCTACCCATCACCTCACGTCCAAATTCTTAGTCACAGAGGTCCATCTAAAATGTTCCATTCTCCATAAACTGTCTAGAGAAAAATTAATCTACCCCTCTCCTACCAAAACATGGTGTTTTTGCAATTATAATAACATTAATCATGTTTGCTTACTTCTCTCCTAGTGGCTTGTGAGCTGATTGCAAGTGGGGATCCTGGCATTTAGTGTCATGTTATACCACTTTCTCCAAGCTATCCTAGCTTCCATCCTGCTCTCTTAGCATGGCAAACTCTTTCCAATGTTAGGGCTTTAGAGTTTTGAGTTTCTCTGCCTGTGTGTTAGACACCTAGGGGAAACTGCAATTTCTTTTCTCTTTTACTTAGAATATTCCTACCAAGTAAGAGACTACATTTCTTCCTTGGCCTCTCATCTAGGTGTGGCCATGTCACAAAACCATCTGGCACCAACAGGATATGAATGTAAGTGATTGTCTCCAACATATAGAGAAGGCACTGATATTATCATTATTCCACTTCACAGGGAAGATATAGGCTTACAGAGGTTCAGTAACTCTGTTAATTAAAGCCTTATACTTTCAAGTTGAGACTTTTCTATGCTCATGTATCATGTATCTGTTGTGAGTTTGGTTTGCAAGAGTTGTAGGACATCTGTAATTGCCATCCAGGTCCTAGTGAATGATGACCACACCAAGGCAGGCCAGTTAGTTCCATGATAGCCTATCCGAATACCTGAACATCCAGCCAAACTTCCTGTACAAGTGAAACGTTCCAGTCATCTGTTTAAAGAAGTTCTTCCAAGATGGCCATCTACCCTTCCTTCCTGATGGCTGGAAGCAACTGTAGAAGTCACAAGGGGGATGATGGAACTGCCCTTCTCAGCCTGGATCCCTAGATGACTTTACAGAGCAGAGCTTGACTGCCAACACTGGACAGTTACGTGAAAGAGAAATAAACTTTTATTTTGTTTAGTCATTAAATTTTAGAATCTATGTATTAACCATTACCCCCAACTAATATGCCCCAGAACCCAGAATACCAGTAGTAAATCCTACTGGTATTTCAGGTCTCTGCTTAAATACTCCTTTCTCAAAGAGATCTTTCCCAGCCTCTCAAGAAACAATTTTCCCTTATATGTCCTATCTTTTGATCCAGCTCTTTTCTAGTAGAAAGATCAGTGCCATCTAGAGGGTTTTTTTTGATGTGGATTGTTGATCTCTCCCCCTTACTGGATTGTAAGCTCTATGAGTGCTTTTCTTTGTTTGAGTCCAGGATTTGATCTGGAGTTGATTGATATTTTAGAGTTATGCATGATATTTTCTTATTGCATATTTGCTGTTAAACAGGCCCCTCACACACCACACCAACCAAGCCAAGAATTTAATAGTTAGCACAAGAAAAATCTCTAACTGTAAAGAAGCTGGTGGAGAATATTGAGAACAGTATTAAATCAGGAGTCAGGGTGCTGAGGATCTAGGTCTGCACTGTCCAGTACAGTAGCTATTTAAATTTAAATTAAATAAAAATTAAAAACTCAGTTCTTCAGTCCCACTAGCCACATTTTAGATGTTCAACACTCACATGTGTCTAGTGGCAACTGTATGAGACAATGCGGATTCATAGACCATTTCCATCATTGTAATAAATTCTATTGAACAACATTGTTCTAGACCAAGAATATTTCGGTCTCAAGACACTTTTAATCCCTTTAGACATTTTTTTTAGTGTTTCATGTTCTTAACTTTTATTTTTATTTTTAAATTAAGATAGAATTGACATACATTATATTGGTTTCAGGTGTACAACATAATAATTCAATATTTGTGTACAATGCCAAATAATCACCAAATAAGTCTAGTTAACATTCATCATCACAGGTAGTTACAAATATTTTCTTGTGATGAGAACTTTTTAAAGACCTACTGTCTTAGAAACTCCAAATATGTGATACAGTATTGTCAATTACAGTCACTATGCCATACATTATACCCCCAGGACTTATTTATTTTATAATTGGAAGTTTGTACCTTTTGATCCCTCTTCACCCATTTTTTCCACCTCCTACCCCCTGGCCTCTGGCAACCACCAATCTGTTCTCTGGATTTATGAGTTTGTTTTTTGTTTTTGTTTTCTGATTCCACATAAAAGTAAGACCATATGGTATTTATCTCCCTCTGATTTATTTCATTTAGCACAATGCCCTCGAGGTCCATTCATGTTGTTGCAAATGGCAAGATTTCATTCTTTTTTAAGTGCCTCAAGGCACTTTTAAAAGGCTTTTTTTGTTTTTGTTTTTGTTTTAAGATTTTATTTATTTGACAGAGAGAGACACAGCGAGAGAGGGGAACACAAGCAGGGGGAGTGGGAGAGGGAGAAGCAGGCTCCCGGCCGAGCAGGGAGCCCGATGCGGGGCTTGATCCCAGGACCCTGGAATCATGACCTGAGCCGAAGGCAGACGCTTAACAACTGAGCCACCCAGGCGCCCCGCCTCAGGACACTTTTAAACTCTTAAAAATTATTGAGGACCCCAAAGAGCTTTCTTTAAAATATGAATTATAACCATAGTTATTTACTGTATTAGAGATTAAAACTGAGAAAATTTACACCAACTCACATTCCATTAGCCATCAGAGTAATGACACCATCACATATCATATAGTCCCTGGAAAACTCCATTGTAGAGGGGGTTGGGGGGAAAAGGCAAATAACATCTTAATGTTGTAAAAATGTTTTGACCTGACAGACACCCTGAAATGGTTTCAGGGTTTCCTAAGGATCCTCAGACCACACTTTGAAAACCACTGACTAGACCCAACTCTGTGAATACCTAGTTCTTTTATTCCCTTTTTCTTCCAAATGCTATCATGCTTATTTTGCCCAATAATAAAAAATCAACGTCCTGATGATTTAAAAGGTTTGGCAAAGTAAATTTTTTTTTTTTTTTAAATCAAAGTCAGACTTCTTTGAAGGGGAGAAAATAAAGGCTTTTTCACCTCGGGACTACTTCTAACTGAAGGGAGGCTTAGCAGCTACTCCAATGAGGAGTAGATTAACCATAGTTTGGATTCAGTGGGTTTTAGCGATTTCTCTGCTTTGACCTCAATGGGGAGTAGATTAACCATAGTTTGGATTCAGTGGGTTTTAATGATTTCTCTGCTTTGACCTCAGTAGATTTTCCTAAACACATGTCAAACTCACAGTGGCTCAGGCTGAACAGCCTCAGACAGCAGCTTGATATTTATACTTCGAATTCTCCCAATGTAATTTGTGTTTGCAATCATGTCGCCATACTAGAAAGGAGCTCTTGAAAGATCATTATGCAGCACAAATGATAAATTCCAAAAAAAAAAAAAAAAAAACCAAAGTCCTGAATCTGACCTAAGCACCAAGAAAATGATTTCAGAATGTTTGGTTTTAGACTAAGTAGTCACAGGTCTTTGCTACTTGGTTCTGAACATATGAAAATATTATACAATGCTATTCCTGATCTTGAACTTTCAGAGTGAAAACTTTCTCTGTCAATGTACTTTTCCTGAGAGTAAAATTGAGTTGCTGACAAAGCACGTTGTAATAAGTTAGCCATAATAGATTTTGCAAAGATGTCTTTAATAAAAACAGGATCTTTTCTGGGAATTTGTTAATCTTCATTCTGGTAATGATCTGAATTTCGATGGTTTTAATTATAACAACTCAAGAAAGATTCCATAGATTTTATTAGTATCTGTGATCCAAGTTGCCCCTTGCTAGGATGTCTCTTTATGTAAGTGCATGATGTCTGAGATACATAAGGAGCGGAAACAGGAAAGGAAGAAATCCCGCTGCAGTGGTAAAATGTAAAACCAGGTTGGTGAAACACATCACCCAGTGAAGTTGTTGCCCCTTGTCCTCTGATGATTCTCTGCTAGTTCTTGACAAGAGAGAAGTTACTCACAAATAATCTACTCTGTCAATGACCAAGTCCTGTTTCTTCCTCTTCTTTCTAGGTGGTACCAGTTTACCCTTCAAACCCTTCAAAAACATTTTTTAGGTAAGCCGAATGTGTATTCTGAATAAGTGTGAACTTTGAGTCCACCAAGGCAAGTTTCTTGAGTGATGCTGTTTGGATGGGCTGCTGGGTTAATCTGGATTCATGTACAGCTACTTTAAGTGCTTGAACCAGAGTTACCACTGAAGGCAGCAGTATGAGGGGACCTTCTTCATATATAACCTGAAGAGAAAGAATCACCTCTGTAGATTCAGAACAGCCTGACTCCTTCTTCACTATAACCCATCCTCAGATAGAATCAGGAATAGGCATAATTATTCTGTTATTGATCTGGACCTCATCTAGTTACTTCTCCAACTTTGCTTTGGAAATGTATCACTTCTGAAAACCTCGCAAATGTATACTCTGTTGTGCTTGGGATCATATGGTAGTGTGACCATTTTGACTTGAAAAGAAAGAGGAGAGGCTTTGTGAATTAAGTTACCTATTGAACAATCAAATCACTGCAAATTATAATGTCTAGATAGCATGTTGTAATGGATTAAATCCAAAAGTACTGTAAACCTTCTAAAAAACTAAACTAGTATTTAAAAAGTCATTGCAAGCAGAGTCTGCCTTAGGCTAAATTTTATATTCAGTATGCACTGAGTCTTTCTTTTGCTTCCTAACTGCATTCTCTCTCTCTTTCTGGTTGATGATGATAACATCCTCTTATATTAAAGAATTATATAAACATCCTCCCATCAGGGCCAAGTGCCTTTCTCTGTAAAGATGTCAGATTAAAGTTAGTACAAACTCATTTGACCATTTCCTGCCTCATCATTCCAAATTCACGAGCCCCAAATGTTGGTCTATCCTCTTGGGGAAGTCCATGTTTTATCATGCTCCTCCTGATCTTCAGGGATGGGACCTTTACAGCTTGTTCCAAGTGCAGAGGCAGTGACAGTGCCCAGTATAGATGTACCTCAGAATTATCTGCCCTAGGGAAAGAAGCAGGGAGAATTCACCACCAGTATCCTCCAGTATCCACCGGTGGCAACAAGAGAGTCAACCATCTTTCACTTCTGGGTGCTCCCATGTCATAAAAGTTCTAGGGTGTAAAGCAAGAGACATGCTATGTAGCTAAGTCCAAGTATTGTCAGGTAATACCTACTCAGAGCTGTTTATTGCATGAATGCCTGGGTAGAGGGTGAGCCCAGAGGATGTGAGACAGGGCACAACCAAATAAAATAATCACAAATATTAATAAGTAATACAAAAGTCTATGGACTGTGTGGGAATGTTTTGTCTTGGTGCAGAAAATAAAACGTAAGCATTCTGGCTGAATTTTTCTGGCAAAAACATGATTGATTTGTCTGGATACAGAATGTATCCAAGGAAATAAATTGAGCATAGAGCTGGGCAAGATTCCTCTGGTTCAATGCTCTGACTGTTCTCACATCCTACTTCTTGGTATTCCTGAACAGTTGCCTTTGTTCCCAGTTTGTTGGTCTCTGAGAATGTGGCCAAGCAAAGTAGGTTGAGGTTTTACTGATAAAGTTTCTTATTCTCCTAATCTGATGGCTCACAATGAGTCAATATGTGCTTTGGCTGGGCCTTTAGGTAATACCACTGCCACTCTGATAGACTGCAGCTGCCCGCCCTTTGGTTGGCTTGGATCGGTGCCTGGGTTGCTCCTCTGCTCACTAGTGGTAAAGGGAGGTCAGCCAAGTCCATCATGGGTCAGAAGTTAGGCCTTAGACAGCATTGTTGATGGGAGGAAGCTAAGAGAAGCCAGAGAAATAGGAGAAGAAAGGAGTGGTCCTCTTCCTAAGAAATAGCACACTCAGATGTAGGCTGGGGTTCTAATCATGACTGTGCCAAACAGGATGAAGAAGGGGTGGTTACGTGATGAACTGGATTTCCCAATGGCACCTTGATGGGCCAACCCTTATCATAGTTTTGTGTTCTAATACAGATGTCTGCTGCTCATCAGAGTCAAGGTCAGGTATGCTAGTTGGTCTTTTAGGGAACCTCCAAGTAGTGCTCCTTACAACTTCCTGGATTATGAGTCTTGATTCAATTAAGATAAGAAAAAATAAGTTAGATAAAAGACCAAAATACCACCCTTACTACTAATAAAGCTGATATTAAAAATCACAATTTATGGGTAGATGAACTCCTTAATACTGAATCCCAGAATTAGGCAGATTTATCTATGTAGTCACGAGTTGGGTCGGAAAATCACGGACAACCCCTGTGGGGTAAGCTACTTTCACACATGACAGAGAACAGAGCAGATCACTTGCCATAGGGGCGCAGGTGGCTCCCATGAGGAAGATAAGTGGAAGATGTTATGTTATGCAGATCCACTTGGTTTATTACAAACTCATCCATCTAAATAATCTTTTTTTTTTTTTTGAGAGAGAGAGAGAGAGAGTGCATGCAAGCAGAGGGAGCAGGGACAGAAGGAGAGGGAGATAGAGAATCTTAAGCAGGGTCCACACAGGTGCCCCTCCATCTAAATAATCTTAATCTTCCTCTCAGAAGCAGAGAGACCAGATTAATGAACTTTTTAATACACCTTCTTTTCCATAGGTAGATACATCATGAGGGAGTAGAAGCAGGTAAGTTTACAGGTAAAATGTCTGCTTTCCCTAAGCGGTACAACCAGCAGCTCAACTTGCACACCCCCCGCCCCCCTCCCCATCTCTTCTTTGTGGGTAGGCTTGCTGCCGGATCCTTTACCTTCACACTATGGCTCATTCTGCCGTTGTAGATTTTGACTTCCCTGGGTCAATATTGAGACTGATAAAGAAAGATGACAAGGAAACTGAAATTTATGAAGAAAGTCTTTTTATACCCATTTATTTACCCAATGGAGAAAGAAAGCTTCAAAGATAATAAGATACATGCTATTTCAATGATTCTAAGACTCATATTTGATTACATTTTAACATCTCTGAAGTCATGATATACTTACCAGTAATGGGGAACACAGATTATTTGACTGATATTTCTCCTTCTAAATGGTATGTAAAATAATGATGATTTATAATCTGTAGTGTCTAAGAATGAATAAGTAGCTTATAAATGACGAGCCTCAAATTTGTCACTTGGGTTATGTGATTTCAAACTTCAGAATATTTTTTGGCCCACAACAATTTTCCCCTGAAATATCCAGGCAATTAAGGCAACACACGTGTTTCATGTTCTATGCAAATTATTTCCTCCCTTCCCCACATCATTTCACATATTGTCATGCAGTTTGGCATTCAGTCTTGCTTGACCACATCTGTATAGAATTATGCTCCTGGGGGAGCCAAATTCCTTCTTTTGTGAACCAAGGCTTCTCAATGAGTTTTATGAAGTGGGCTGATGAAACATGTTCATTATCACAAGTTGAACTAATGGTAATTGAATGTTCCAGCAGCTGGGCCTTGCTAGAAGAATAAACTGGGGCTGACACGTTATGTAAATTCAAGTGGAATGTGAGGGAAAAGGCTAGGGAACTTTTCTTATTGCTCAAGACTCTTCCCTTTTGCAATCAAGAAATGTGGGTAATAACTGTAGTGATTATTTCATAGCTGATTTCTCAAGCAATGCTTTGAAATTTTTTCAATTAAATAAATCTTAAGTGTCTCCTCTGTGCAAAGCATGAACTGGTTGCTTCAGGAGATAAGACGCGCCACCAGGAGATATCACCTGCCATTGAGAGTCTAACATGACACAAAAAGGGACTGCACTCATGACTAATAGGAGAATGAGAGGGTCAGACAGGTGATATGGGGTTTTGGAGAAGGAAGAAATCACGTACGTATAAGAGAATCAAGAGAAGCATCACTGAAGCAATGGCAGAGCTTCAAAAACTTGGGTGAAATTTTCTCAACTAGAGATGTGATTGAGACTTCTGGTCTCCAATAATCTAGGTCATCTGGAGTCCCACTCTCACAGGAAACAAATAAAAAGGGTAGATAAAATATTTTGTAAAGCTCTTTTAAAAGCTGAAAAGCCAAAGCAATAAAGAATTATTAGATCAAGATTTGAAGAAAATCAGGAAATCATATATATAAAAGGGCCCTTTGTCCCTAAGGAGATTCCCTCATTCCCCCAAATCTGAACTCTAATTTTGATGACCCATATATAATGGCCAGTTTAATAGAAGACAGCTGTCAATGAGTTCATAATGCAGGAGACTGCACAGATAGGCTAAAGAAGACCCAGGTGTAAGCCAGCCCTCAACCATATTTCACGCTGAATGGCTAAGTCCAGGTGATATTAAACTTCAAACTTTAAGATTTGAGGTAGTCCTGGCCCGACAGAGATTTGGAACACAAATCAACGTGGGGAAAGGCAATGAGCAGTACGTGGGCATACACCATCTTCAAGTTCAATATAGTTTGTTTGCTGCTGTAAGGATATGACCACATTGATGCAGACACTGACATTACTAACATTGTGTAAGGGTGTGTGTGTGTGTGTTGATTACACTATAAATTACCACATTTTAAAACTGGTATCTTTAATGACAAAGAATCTTCCTGCATTTGTGATTTTCTCAAATTATGATACTGGGTGAATATTTAAGTAAAGAATATCCAGCTCAATATTTTACCTGGATTACATATCTTTCTCTCCATGAAATGGTTTCTTATTCTAATAGTACCAAGTATAGTGAGTCCTTTCAGAGAATGTCTATCTTCAAAGTATGCTAATCATGGTTCAATGTCCTTTGAGAACTTGTAATTAAAAAAGCAACTTTTTCTCAATGGGTATGACAGACAATTTCCTTCAATAATTTGGGTTCTTGTAAGGTGTTGCGTATCTGGTGCATGCATGCTATAGCCAGCATATTAGCCTTTTGAAATATGAGTATAAAATGCAAAGTATTTTTTTTTCCTTTAGTCTCCATTGTTGGATCATCTTCAACTTCAACTTTCTGACTTAAATGCTAGTCCATCCTGTGACCTCTTCTTAATTTTATCTACAATCAGGACCTAAGTTAACTTTCTTTTCTAAATCTTATTTTTATTTTTTTTAAAGATTTTATTTATTTGTCAGAGAGAGAGAGAGCACAAGTAGGGGGAGCGACAGGCAGACAGAGATGCAGGCTCCCTGCTGAGCAGGGAGCGAGATACAGGACTCGATCCCAGGACCCTGGGATCATGACCCGAGCCAAAGGCAGAGGCCTAACCGACTGAGCCATCCAGGCATCCCAGGACCCAGGTTAACTTACTTAGGTTTTCATTATCTAAGCTTTCATTACCACTTGTATGCTGAGGATGCTTCCACTGATGTCTCCACCTCTCACCTTTCCTCTGAGCATCGGGACAGATGTTGCAACTGTTTAACGTCTCCACGTAGATGTCCAACACACATCTCCAATCTTGCATGTCCAGAGGAGACCTCTAGTTATCCTCTGACACCAACTTGCTTATCCCTAGTCTTTATTTAGTAAAAGGCACCACCATTCATTCAATCACTAAGACCAAAACTGTGTTGTCTACCTTGACTCTTTACTTTCTTTTGTTTATACACTGTATCAAATCCATCAGCAAATCTGTTGACTTTATCTTCAGAATACATCATTCATTTGATATTTCTCACTCTCCCTCCTCTTACCTCCTTAGTCCAAGTCACCATCACGGTCTCATGGGAACCACTGTGAGAGCCACCAAACTTGCCTCTTTGCCTTCTCTCTTACCCCACACCTTCATTGTCTGTTCTCCGCACTCTAGCCAGGGTGATATTTATTTATTTATTTATTTATTTATTTATTTATTTATTTATTTATTTGACAGAGAGAGAGACAGTGAGAGAGGGAACACAAGCAGGGGGAGTGGGAGAGGGAGAAGCAGGCTTCCTGCGGAGCAGGGAACCCGATGCGGGGCTCGATCCCAGGACCCTGGGATCATGACCTGAGCCGAAGGCAGATGCTTAATGACTGAGCCACCCAGGCACCCCGCCAAGGTGATATTTAAAATGAAACAAAACATTTCACTCTTTTGCTCTCAAGTCCTTCAATGGCTCCTCATTACACCAAGAATAAAATCTAAAATCTTTTCCATGGCTGCAAAGTCCTTTATCACAGTCCCTGGCTACCTCTTCAGCTTCATTTTTGAGACCATTCCTCACATTCACTCCACTATGTCAACTCTTTTTTTCCTTATTTTTTCTAGAATGTGCCATTACAATTTCATTTCAGGAATTTTGCTCTTCTTCTTTCATCTGCTGGGAATATTCTCCCACCAAATATTCACATGACTTGCTCCCACATTTTATTTGGTTTCTTGTTCAATTGTCCTCTCCTCAAAAAAATCTTTCTGGACCATCCTAGCAATTCCCTTGACCATTTATTTTTTTCCTTGTCCTATCTAATTTTTCTGATATAAATCTCGGAATATATAATAATATAACCTGTATTATGTGATATAATTGTTTATTTGTTATTGTATTGTATCCCACACTATGATATAAACTGCATGAAAACAGAGCTTTACTGCATCCTTGGTTTCTGGAAATAAGCCAGGATATGGAGGCACTCAACACATGCACCCCAATATTTATAGCAGCAATGTCCACAATAGCCAAACTATTGAAAGAGCCTAGATGTCCATCAACAGATGAATGGATAAAGAAGATGTGGTGTATATATATACAATGGAATATTATGCAGCATTCCTTTTATTTTTTAATTATTTTTTTTCTTCAAATTTTTACTTAAATTCTAGTTAGCTAACATATAGTGTAATATTGGTTTCAGGAGTAGAATTTAGTAATTCATCACTTACATACAACACCCAGTGCTCATTACAAGTGCCGTCCTTAATCCCCATCACCATTTAGCCCATCCTCCAAGTCACCTCCAATTTTGTTTATTTTTTTAAAGAACCAGCTCTTGGTTTTATTAAATAATCTCACATTGGAATTTTAGAGAGGCAACTCACTTGTGCTACTTCTCTGTGAACCTGGTTAGTTCCCCATGAACCCTTTGGGAATATCCCATCAGTATGTCCAACACTGGGTTTTTGTAAAATGTAAATTAGCTGTGGGAGAGTTGGGTATTGGGCATTGATTCTCCATGTTATGAAGCAGTGGTTCTCAATATTAGTATTACTATGGTTATTATTGCTGAATATTACCTGTTATTATCATCACCCTTCCTTCTGCAAAGAGCCTTTTGAAACATGATTTTTCTAATCAATCACCTCTCTTCCATAAAATTTTAAGACCATAGACATACTGTATATCTGTTCATGTACTGTGGCCCTTTGGAAGGCCAAGAACCAGTGTAATGTCTAAGATTATTCTACTTTCCAAAACCAATTTTTTGTCTCATTAGGGATAATTATCACCCTTACTAAGGATGCAAATCTTCTATAACTCCAGGTTGTATACTCAGTACTCATTAGTTCTCTCTCTATATAAACTTTAACCAAAGAAAGTAGGTGGTTAAAGAGAGAGTTGCATAAATTTCCATCTAACCCAGTCTGGGGAAACATTTCCTAATGTAAGTGATGTAAAGGGATTTTGTTGTTCTTGGATTTAGAGAATAGCAGAGCATGATTGACTGATTGATTGATTTATCAGATATTTATAAAGTGCTTCCTATGTACCAAGCACTATTTGTGGACTGAGGATGGACTCGAGGTTAGAAGACATAGAAAACTTCTCAGGTGTTGTTCTGCAGTGATATGCACAGATAGTAAATAGTGGCTGATAAAGTAACACTTGCTGCTTTCTTTCTATCTCTAGGACACCATCCACCTTTCTCCTGTGCGTGTGTGTTTTCCTGTCCAGTTTTGGATTTCTAAACTTGCAGTCTCAAATCTCAGAGGGCATGAATCATCCACTGTGCCTATCCTCAATTTACCTTGAGAGAAGTATTAGATTAAACAATGGCCTACTGGATCTCTAGTTCTCAAACATTACTGTGCCTAGGAAACATCTTGAATATTTGCATATCATATAGATTCTTGGCCCCTGGATACCCTCTTCCACACTAAGAATTTGATTGAATTTAGAGGGTGGTAAATCAAATGTGGCATTTTTACAAATAGAGAACACATTTTGAGAAACAGGGCACCAGACTAAATAAATTTTTTGAGGGCAAGATCTTTGTTTTATTCACTACAAACATCTCCAATGTCAAAGCCAATGGTTGAATTTGCTATTTTATCATAATAAATTATCTTTAAGTATATATCTTTTAATGTATCTTCCTTTTGTGATATATCTATATTTATATATCTATTTATTATTTTTGCCTTACCTATGTTTTTAATATTTTTCCTTAGACATATATTTTACTGTCTAAATAGATAAAAATTAGGCATATCAGCTTTTTCCCATTTTGCATACAAGCAGTATACTTTGTCACATTCACTGGCTTCACCTCACCACTCCCTAAGATTAGTTTTTTGTTAAAAACTGGTTTATATAATTTTCTTAGAAATTATCCCAAAGACCAATGAAAATTAAAAGAAAATCCCAGACAGGTGATCTTTCATAATAGGCCAACGCTGAACCAAGTCTTCATTCCTAATCTTTGAACATAACGATTTTTCTGTGCCATTTTCTCAAATTTGTTACAACAAAATTTGTCATGCAACAAAATTGTCATTGTCCAAGTGAATCATGTCAATATAGGTAAATAGAATCTTTTTCTTTTTAGATAATAGAGAGAGAAATTCATTATGTACTGTTTGTACTGAGGCTTCCCAGGTATCTCAGGCTGTTTTCTGTCCCTATCACCTCTCTCCAGTGGGGTCCCAAACAACTTCTCAAGCAAGAGACAGAGGACATTAGCCTTCTCTCCTGGCTTTGGTTTCTATATTCCCTCCTTCTCGCCTTCTAGGCCATCCCCCTCTGCCACCCCAAAAAGATATCCATAATCAGTTAAAGCAAGGTGAAAAATGTCAGCTGTACAAACAGCCTCACAGACTTTAAAATCCAGCTGGGCCTTGACTAGAACACTTTGCTACAGCTACTTAACAGGTGGAAGAGGTATTTTTCCTAGAAACATGACGACATTGCATATATACATATGAAAACAGGATCCCTAAATGTAAGAAATAGTTGCCTAGAGAGTTGACAGCCACCCATTTTGAGTGTAAGGTAAGGAATGGAGAAGAAATGCACTCAGAGCAAACTTGACTTGCCTTGGGATGACCATGGTTTGAATAGTACTTACCTCTCAAATGTGAAGAAAGCTGGTCATTTTCGAGATCCCAGTTGGATTAAATAGTGCACCACTTCATTTATCCATCAGCAAGATTAGAAAGAAATCTGTTCATAGTTGTTAAAGTATAGATATTCGGGAATATGTTTCTTAAGACAATTCCCACATAAAGGACAGAAGTTAGCAATAGCAAAGTCGGATGAGGTGACATTCCAGTATTTAAACTAACAAGCTAAGGACAAACCTTCATGAAATATAGTCCCCTAACCAGGCAGAATCCTATCTGCCCAAATAGAGTAAGACCAACCTTTCTCTTATTTCTTCCCCTTAATTCTCCACCTGCTCCTAAATTTCTGCCTCACGGCTCTATCACAATGCCTGAGATTCCACTATTGCATTCATTTTGGGACGGGCTAAGGTTTATTTGGTTTTCAAAGCCCAGTCACTACTACACACCTATTTTATCAAGTTCCCACTTGCCTTTTAGTCTTAGCTTTTGTGTGGCCTCCTCTCTGAATCCCAACCCCCATCCTGTCCCGGGGGCAATGGCAGCCACTCTGACCAGGCTTTCACGGCCCTGCCCTGCCTGTCTGAGTTCCCACCATACGACCAGCTCCTTGTAAAGTATCTTAGAAGGTTTGATGGAACAGCAAAAGAGACAGCAGGATAAGGAGACCCAAGGGTACTGGTGAGGGTAAGTAGCAATTGTAAATAAACTGATTGGGGTAGGCTTAATCGAGAAGGTGATATTTGAACAAAGACTTGAAGAGGAAACAACCAGTGCAAAGGCCCTCAGGCAGGCATATGTATGAGTTGTTTAAGGGTCATTAAGCAGGTCAATGTGCATGAAAAGAGTGAGCAACAGGACTTAGTAGAAGGTGAGGTCCTATTATTAGTGATGGTATTATGGACCGAATGTTTGTATCCTCCCAATACTCAAATGTTGAAGCCCTAACCCTCAATACTTATTTGGAAATAAGACCTTTATGGAAGTAATTAGGGTTAATGAAGACATAAGGGTAGGACCCTGATCCAATACGATTAGTGTCTTTATAGGAAAAAACATCAGAGAGCTCATTTTCTCTCTCTCTCTCTCTCTGCCATGTGAGCGCACAGTGTGAAGGTGTTTGTCTGTAAGCCAGGAAGAAAGTTCTCATCAGAAGCTGCCCATGCTGGCACTCTGCTCCAGCCTCCAGAATGGTGAGAAAAGCCATGTCTGTTGTTTAAGCCACCTAGTCTATGTTCTGTTATAGAAGCTCAAGCAGACTGAACCTGGGGGGAGAGGTGGGGGTAGTGGCGTAGGGCAGACATAAGGTTTTGTTGGCTATTCTAAGAACTAGGGCTTTTCTGTGAGTGAGTGAGTGAGTGAGATGGGAAGTGATCGAAAGGAAAGTTTTGAATAAAAGAATGACATTATCTGATCTATGTCTTAACAACACCACTATGGCTACTATTTTGAAACAAACTGTGGAGGTGAGGATGACAAGTATAGAAGCAAACATCAATTTGGAGATGATGGCATCCCCGGGTGAGAAAGAAGCCTGGCTCAAACCAGGGAGGAGTAGCTGAGGTAGTGAGAAGTGATCAGAGTCTAGATATACTTTGCAGGTAGATTCAACAGGGTTTTCTGACAAAAATAATACCTAATGCGTGGGTAAAAAAAAGTCAAGAAAAACCTCAAGTTTTTTGGCCTGGACCATTGGGAGAATAAAGTTGCCATGCACTATAATGGAGACTTGCAGGTAGACCAGATTGTTGGGAATGACCAAGACTTCCATTTTGGATATATTAACTGTGAAATGGCTGTTAGAGACTGAAGTGGTGATGTTCAGTAGGAAGATGCACAAGTCTGCAGTTCAGGAGAGGGTTCAAGGGTGAATTTTGAAGTCTGGGCATCACTGGCACATAGATGACATTTAGTCATAAGACTGGATGAAATCACTAGGATCTGTTCTTTTCGCCTTCTCTACTTGGAAATTCTTTTTCTTCTTCCCTACTCATTGTATTGCTTCTACATTTTCTAGGGTCAGAACAAAGGTAGTGGGATACAGAGGAAGACGGCAATTTTTTTAAAAGGCTTTTTTTTTTAAAAGATTTTATTTATTTGAGATATTGAGAGAGAGAGAGAGCAAGAGAGCACAAGCAGCAGGGAGGGGCAGAGGGAGAGAGAGAAGCAGGATCCCCACTGAGCAGGGAGCCTGATGCGGGGCTCCATCCCAGGACCCTGGGATCATGACCTGAGCCAAAGGCAGATGCTTAACCGACTGAGCCAACCAGGCGCCTCAGGGAAATTTTTCATTTTAACTTAATTGGTACTGTTTGTGGTTCTTTCTTGGGTAACTGACTGGTTATGCATTATTTTATAGCAGGTTACACATGCTACCTTTTTATGGACCTATTGGTTAGTTCTCCAGCTATTCTTACACGAAGTACTCTGCATCTTTCTGTTCCCTGATTCGGGGGTGGGTGGGCTAGGATGAGATGCAGGCCTCACCTAACTTCTTATGAACCTCTCCCCTTAACTTCTGCTTCTACGGCACTATACCTCTAGTTTCCTTCTGCTTGTGTTTCTTTGATCTAACAGGAGACTCCTTTATAGTGTCCCCTAAAGGTGACTTAGCCATTATACTTAGAACCATATACAAAACAGACTGAATGGAGATGTACTAAATAATGGCAGTAATTATGTTAATTTAGGGGGAATTGAATAATTACTTTCTCATCTATTACCCAAAATATATTGTAATGTGGTTAAATTTCTTTTTCAGTGAAAAACAATATATGTATATATAATTTTTGTATGCAAATATATTAGTATATTTTGTATATAAGTATGTATGCAGTATTTTTGTATAATATACAAAATGTTTATGCACATATATTCAACATAAAAATACTATATAGTTTTTACTGAATATTTATACATGCACACACACATATACTTCTCTTTGTGTATATCAGTGTGCACACACGCACACACATACACACACATATCTATGTTTAAAGCTTAAACTTACCTTTGTTCTTTCCAGAAGATGACATTGCTGCAATGTATTGATTCATTTTAAGACATGAACTACTTTTAAATATTCTAGATTAAAAAGATCTTTTAAATGTAAGTTCATTATTCTTAGATATGATGTCTGTGACCCACCCATTAAGAAGCCTGTTTTCCAGCAGTCCTAATCTAGAGAATATCTATTTTGGAGAGTGGTTGGTTCAAACCTCTCAATTTGAGCAAACTGCGTTTCAAGATAGAGAAGTGCTATGACAGCAAAGCACAAACTCCAGGTACCATTAAGAACAAATTTAGTGAATTAACTACACTAAAATAGTACTTTTTCCATGGGGGAAAAGCCAAAATAAAATAAAAACACAAATGGAAAATACAAAATAAATACTTTGCAATTTATTTTGCAGAAAAATATTTATTTTCTTAATGTATACATGTAGCTTAGAAATAAATAAGACCAATAATGAAAAAAAAATTTTCCAGAAAGCGAAATATAAATGGCTGCAAAAAAAAAAAGAAAAGAAAAGAAGCCCAACATCACTCTTTTTAGAGAACTATAGACTCAAACAATGAGATAGTAGTTTTCACCTATCAGTCTGGCAAAGATAAAGAAGTTGGACAAAGCACTATCATTACCAGTACATTTCATTTTCATAGTCTAATAGAGGGAGTTTAAATTAGTGCAAATTCTTGGGAACTGTTTTGACAGTGTTTATCAAAATGTAAAATGCACGTACCCTTTGATTCAGACACTCCTGTTCTATATATTTATATTACAGGTATACATGCGTAACTTGTATACACAAAAGATAAATACATAAATGTTCACTAAAGCATTATTTCTCACATAGAACGGAGTCTGGAAAGACCTAAATAGGGGTGCCTGGGTAGCTCAGTCTGTTAAGTGTCTGCCTTAGGCTCAGGTCATGATCTTTGAGCCCCCCAAGTGGGCTTCCTGCTCAGTGGGAAGCCTGCTTCTCCCTGTCCCTCTGCTCTTCCTTCTGCTCATGCTCTCTCTCTCTTGCACACTCTCTCTCTCATAAATAAATAAAATCTTAAAAAAAAAAAGACCTAAATGTCCATCAGAATAGACTGGTAAGCTGAACAATGGTACATAACTGCAATAAAATATTCTATACCCACTCCCCATCCTGAGCAAGTAAATAAATAAGTAAATGTACTGAAAAGAGACAATGCTCTCATTTATGTCATCAAATATGCTGGTACATGTAGAGAACATTTCTGGGAATATATACCCACCAAAACTGGTAAAAATCATTATTACACCTAGGGATGGAAACCAGACAACTCAGGATTTGGGGTGGGGGGAAATTTATTTTTTCCTTTAAAAAAATTATTCTTTCCCTTTAAAAAAAGGATATAACCCCTTACACTGTTTAAATTTTTGCCATAAATGTTTTCTTTCAATAAATATAACACACATCTATTTGCTGATGTAAACTTTGGCCCATGGGTAAGAAATGATGATTGGCCTGCCTCATAGGTGAGGGATTCTTCTTATGTGCTGGTAATCGTATTTTAGAACAGTCACTCTGTGGTGAATCAGACTGTTTGGAATGGAACCTGCTGGAGTCATGGATACTAGTTAGAAGGCTATTTCAGGGAAACTGTTGAAAGTTTGAGAAGGCCAGAACTAAGACATTGGGAGGGCGAAGAGGGAGAAGGGCTGAATGAGGGTGGAAAAAGGGTGGAGAAGTGTCAGGATCCAGAGCGTGGCTGGATGTGGGGCAGAAGGGGAAGGGCAGTCTACGACGATCCCTAAATCCCTGGCTTAGGCGACTGGATGAACGGTGTAATAAAATAGAAAGAGCGTAATAAAGTAGTGTAATAAAATAGAAAAATAGAGGAACAGTGAGTTTGGGGACAATAACAAATGTCTCTCCTTCACCCTGAACTCCCTGTCCCAGGGGGTAGTCATGGGTAATAAATGCGTGTTTCAGGATATGAAGGGGGTACAAGGTAGGGGGACAGTTCTTTTCAGCAGTGACAATAATTGAATCTCAAGAGAAGAGAAAAATCCCTGTGTGAATGATGAGTTCTGGAAGGAGGTTTGGCTAAATTAAAAAGATAATCATATTTCTGTTGGCACCAAGAAGAAAATGCAGAAACAGGCATCTGTCCAGACCAAGATGATAGCATCTGATGATCCAGTGGGGGAAGGCTGGTTTTGCTGGAGGGAGTAGCCTTCAGGATGTCTTAGATGGCCTGATGAGTTACTGTGTCATAGGGAAGAAATGCTCCTCACCCAGAAACACAGAGAGGGTCTCTTTCTGGAGGTTTTATGTCTCAGCATCCCACAGTCTGGGTGTAACCAGGGTGGAGCTGGTTCTGCTAACCAAAGCAGAAGTAATGGAGATAATAGAGTAATGGAGGATAAAAATCAGGATTCCTGGTGTCCTGCGTTGGCTCTGCCACTATCTGGCTTTATAATCTTTGGCAAGTCAGTTGTTTGTGTTCATTTAAAAGCTTCCCCTGGGGGCCCCTGGGTGCCTCAGTTGTTAAGCATCTGCCTTTGGCTCCGGTCATGATCCCAGAGTCCTGGGATCCAGCCCCGAGTCGGGCTCCCTGCTCCGTGGGAAACCTGCTTCTCCCTCTCTCACTCCCCCTGCTTGTGTTCCCTCTCTTGCTGTCTCTCTCTTTCAAATAAGTAAATAAAATCTTAAAAAAAATAAACTTTATAAAACAAAATAAATAAAAGCTTCCCCTGTGAAATGAGATAAAATGCAAAGCAAATGTAATTTTGACAGTTTATATAGACATGGAGCCAATAACCCAGACTTGAGAGGTATGGGAAGGCCTCCCAGAGGAGGTGATATACAAACTAAGACCATTCCTCAAATCTTAGTTCCTTTATATGTTAGGTCAGGTACAGAGGAAGGAGGCAGGGCAAGGGGAACCGATTTAGGTGGAGGGAACAGTATGAATACAAGCTTTATGCCAAGAAATGGATAGTACCTATGGTGATTAACATAACATAATAAAAAAGAAAAAAAGAAAAAAAAGAAATGGATAGTACCGTCACAAAGACAAGGAGTAATTGGATGTGGCTCCTAGAGCATAAAGAGTTGAAAGGCATTCACTTCTTTAGTTCTTTCACTCACTTTTTAAAGTAAATATGAGTGCTGACATTTTATAGAAGAAACTGAAATTCAGAATTGTTACTTGCCTGAAATCACTTACTCTGTAAATGGTAGTACGAATAGGATCTGTTTGCCTCAAATCCTGTGTTAACCATTACTTTTTACCACTTCCCCACATTAACACATTAAGATGGGTGGGGCTGGGGGGGCGGTGAGGAACGAAGGTATACCTTTCTCAATACATCCAGCACGTTACATTTTGAAAATCCCTTTGAACCTAAAGAAAAGGATCATAGTGAAAAACTGTAAAATGTGTGAGATGCTTTCAAACCACAAACATAAGGAAGCAAAAGATATCCAGTAAAATTAGTTAAATAAATAAATGAATCACTAACCCTGGTTTCTTCTTGGTAGCTTACTGTATCCTTTAGAAACTGTCTCGCATTTAGGCATAATTGACCCAAGCTAAATTTGGTGACCTTGATTCTTCATTATAAATGTGCACAGAAAGCCACAGCAACTTGCTATTCTTTTACAACTAATTCATTCTCAGCAATTCCATTTTAGAAAAACCGTGTATGTATTCCAGAGACCTAATGCAGGTGTGACCTTTTCTTGAGCCCTCCTTCTCGAAGCACTTGCCACACGGTGTAGGTCATGCTTATTCATTCTAAGGCCTTTCTTCATATTTGGGATCTTGCAGGTTCTTAACGATGTAGTTGGGTATGAATTTTATTTTTCTATCATGCTTAGAATTTGTTGAGCTTCTGAATATGAGGATTTCATCTGTCTACAAAATTCTTAGTCATTATTCTTTCAAACATTACTTTTCATCCATTCTCCCTCCTCTCATTGTCTGGCACTCCTTTCAGAAATAAGTCAGATAGTCTCAATACTATTCTTGAAATCTCAGCCTTCTTTTTGCATATTCTATATTTTCATCTCTCTGGTGCATCCTAGACTCATCTAAAATGATGATCTCTCCAGCTGAATCTAATCTATTGCTTAAGCCCACCAAGTTGTCTACCAGCAACTCTGGAAATGGCCTGCTTCATCCTGCGATGGCTGCTGGCCATGTCTCTATAGGTGTTTCCACCCTCCTGGCCTAGGGTGCTAGACCATGAGTGGGTGCATGACACAAACCGTGTCAGCTTGATCCCTTTCTCTTGAAATTTGGAATTTTATACTCTCAAATATTCAGTCTTGTACCTGTGGTCCTGAGAGAGTTTTTGCCTCAAGCCCAAACTCGGAGCTAATTGTTAGTGTATAGCTTAATAACATGTTTTTGCCACCATCCACAGCAGTAAAACTTGCCACCTGCTTCAGACAGCTTAGAGGCTTGTGGATAGAATTGTGGATAAGACAATGTGAATAGGCACCATAAAACTGGCTTTCTTAAGTACTAATTGGGGATTGACTTTATCATTTTAATAATAATAATGATAATACGTTACGATTTTTCATGCTTACTTTCCTTTTTTTATTTTTAAAGATTTTATTTATTTATTTGACAGAAAGCACAAGCAGGGGCAGAGGGAGAGGGAGAAGCAGACTCCCCGCTGAGCAGGAAGCCCAATGCAGGACTCGACCCCAGGACCTTGGGATCATGACCTGAGCTGAAGGCAGACACTTAACCGACTGAGCTACCCAGGCACCCCTCATGTTTATTTCAAAGCAATTTTTATCTTATTATCTCCTCTTAACAATCCTGTGGGGAATGAAGGTTCTTTGTTTTGTTTTGTTTGCCATGTTTTCACATTTGCAAAAGAGTTCAGAGAAGTTAAGATACTTGCTCAGAATTGCAGAGCCTAGATCTCTGGACCTTTTGCCAAGAAGGGCTCTTTCAATACATGCATGTCACCTCTTGAAAGTACAATAGTTTCTCCTGAGGAAATACGTTTTCTCTTTCACCTTTCTTTTCCCCTCATCACACATGAAGACACACATGTAGTAATAGAATCCTTCGAAAGATTCAATTCGTAAGAAACTCTCACTTAGGTGTTTCTTCATCCTGCAGTGGTAAGTCCCAGATGGCCTTGTCTGTATCCCTTGGCCACAGTTGATTGGACCTGTGTGGACACCTGAATCAATATAGCCTATAAGATCTTCTCTCCCAGGAATTGGAAATTGAATCTGAGAGAAAGTATGTTACTTTTTGTGGATGACTTGTCACAGAGACCCAAAAATCAGAGAGAAGAGAGAAACCCCAGGTCAACAGAGAGAGACAAAGACACAGCAGATGACAAGAGAAAGTCCTCAGGGCTCCAGTGTCTATGAACTGAATCCCTTTCTGCTACAGATGGAATATTTGTGTCCCTCCAAAGTTCATATGTTGAAACCCTAATCCCCATGTGATGGTATTTGGAGGGGGGGACTCTAAAAGTAATTGGGTCATGAGAGAAGAACCCCCATGTATGAGATATATATATAGATATATATATATATATATATATATAAAGAGACTAGAGAGCTAGCTCTCTTTTTCCACCAAGTGAAGACACAGCAAGGAAATGGCCATCTATAAACCAGGACCTTCCAAGAACTTGACCATGCTGGCACCCTGACCTTGGACTCCTGGCTTCCAGAACTGTGAGAAATAAATGTTTGTTGTTTAAGCCAACAATTTGGCCTAATTTGTTAGCAATTTGATAATTTGTTAGCAGCCCCAACTGACTAAGACATTTTCTGAAACAGCATTCCTATTCATTGGCTCCATGAGAATATCACTCATCTGTTAACACATTTTTTTCCTTCAGAAACAGTAAAAAAAAAAAAGAGAGAGAGAGAGAGATTTTATTCATCAATATGGTGTTGCTAATGCAAAAATTTTACCTAGGAGAAGTTAAATGATTAGAACATAACTTTAGCTCTGTGTTTTCCATTTCATCTTTCTGAGGCATCATCTCGTGATCTTTCCTGGGTCTTGATGGTCTTAAATTTCCTCTCCTCCTCTTCCAACCCAGTGACTTTATAGCTTCCTTGGTTGGATCACTTTTACTCTTGGCTGATGTTATCTATTAAGTTTGCTTTATTTAAGAGTAAATTCTTAAAATTTAAGACAATTCTATTATACAGCTGTATGAACCCCATTTTCTTCTTGTTAAATGCATTGATCTTATAATGAATGAAAAATTCCTCTAAAAGGAGTATTTTAGTTTTGAAGACTATAGATTACTTTATACTGAGATCCAAAGTTGTGGGCGACTAGTTACAGCCTTTGGAACTCAAAAATTCAAGCAATTAAGAGGCTGGAGTGTTGATAAGTTAATCAAGAAACATACTGTTAAGAATATGTCAAAGGATAGAGTTGAGTGAAAAGCAGTGATCAAATGCCAGAGTACACTAGGAGTTAAGTGATAGGGTACAGCATGGAAGATGTGGACTCCGTTAAGGTATACTGAGCCTAACAGGGAAACCTCTCACCTATTATATGAATTTGGGAGATTATTCTCCCAACATAATAGAAATTTCATTACTTCTCCTTCCATGATTCCCACACAGGTAGCCAGTCACCTGTCTGAAAACAATGTTTAGTTGTCAGAATGAGCAAAGAAGGCAGTTCAATGTAGTCATAAATTAGCATAAGTTGGTGCTACTTTCAAAGAAAATTCTGGAGGATGTCCAAGCTCATGATGATACCAAGGGCTCTCGATACCCATAGGATGTGATGTTCCTTGTGTGACCATCAGTTAGGAGCACTACAATACAATCAGAGCGGCACGTAACTATACAGATACACAGGATTACCCATGTGTGGTGCCTTGTAAGAAAAAAGAAAAAACCCTGAGGAATAAAGACAAAAGCCCATGTATTTGGTAAGCTGAAGATGAATAATAGCCATAATTAACCACTTTACATGTATTATCTCTATTTCTCCCATGATAGAGCAAAGTAAGAACAAATGAAATCATATAAATCCCAATGTTAAGTGAATTAACCAAAATGGCATAACTTTTAGCTGTGGATCTGGAACACTAAACCATAGCTATATGATTCACAAGCCCAGGCTCTTCCCACCACATTATACCTCTCAACTGCCAAGGTGATCCTCTGGTGAATCATAGCTCTGCATACCCTTAATTTGTTTTCCTGTTTATTTTTTAACTAAAAAACCCCACAAAATTTAGTTTTTCCATTATGACTGGTCATCTCTCTCTTCTTACACACTGCTATGGCTTAAAAATCCCCCCCAAAACCCTAGTTTGATTTTTTTTTCCCAGAAGTTAATCCAAATACACTCCCATTATCACCTGCCTGTCCTTAGTGTAACTTCTCCATTTACCAATTGGCAAATTCTATTTGGAGTCTAGTTTCTAGAAATGTTGTGCTGGAGATAAATTTTTTTTCACACGGGAATTTTTTTTCTTAAAATTTCTTTCATCAAATGTGTCTATTGCCTGCCTACCTGATCTGCATAAGACAGCTTCTAGCAATTTTAGATCATTTTTATATTCATTGGGGATGTTTATAACACAGGTCAACTTGGATGGTATGTTAAATAGAATGCATGCACCAATGGTTCTCAAACTTGGTCATGCATCAGAATCATCTGGGAGGCTTATTAAAACACAAAGTGTTGGGCCCCACCCCCAGAATTTCTGCTCCAGTAAGTCTGAGCTGAGGCCTAAGAATCTGGATTTCTAACAAGTTCCTAGGTGATGGTAATTCTGCTGGTTTGGGGACCACACTTTTGTATTTTCTGGTATAGACTTATTCTGATCTTACTGTAATTTTATTCTAACCTACAGCAAAGTCTGTATATATTCATAGATATCTTTAATTAAAAGACAAGAGAGAGTCTGAATATGAGAATCCTTGGCATTAATTATACCTGTTGATAATCTTTTTGGTAATAATCATCACCCATTCAGCCTCAGGATCCAGACAAATTAATGTCCCATCTTTCAGTGCGACTCTGAAAAAAAAAAAAAAAAATCATTTTGGTTAAATGATAATTGTATATAATTCAATAATGCTTTAAGTTTATTGATTAAAATTTCAGCAACATGAAATTTAATGCTTAAAATGAACATATGGATTTATTTCTCAAACTACATTAATCAAATATTATTGGAATATGACTTTCAGTCATCCCAGTGTACGTAATGAAGTTTTAAAAATCAACTAAAGAATAATTTTTTTCTTAGAGTTTTTGAGATATCAACTAATCAGCAAACATTTATTGGACTTATGCTACACAGGTGTTAGACTCTGGGAAATCTACATAAAGGTCATATCTTCCGGGCTTCCAGTTATCAACCACTTACTATACATTCTTTATCATCATACCTGTGCTAACTGTGTTAGCTTTAAGGAACTCAGTAAAGCCTCATTTATTATTGGGAGAGGGAAGGAGAACATAAATTGCTTATTTAAATTAATTCTGTAGTTTAAATTACTTCTATAGTTTTCAACTGTACTTCACAGAACCACAAATCTCTACCTCTGAAGTTCATTACATAAAGACCAGATCACGATAAAAATGATAATGATAATAATGTAATAATAACCCTTGAGCAAATTGCCAATACAAAGATGGCCACAAAACATCAAACATAATAGTGAAAACTTGAAAGTATTCCCTCTGAATGCAGAAAGAAGAGTGCCTGCCATCTCCACAAAGCTAGAGAGATAAAAGGCATAAGCTTCCAAAGAAGGAAACTAAACAGACATTATCGCCAGATGACTGGACCACCCAAGTAAAGAATTGACAGTTGCAAAATCAATACAAAATTTTATGTCTAAATCCTAATAACAACGGGAACATAAAATTTTATAAAGCTATTCCTTACAATAGCATCAAAAAATATAAAGTGACTAGAAATGTGCTTTTTTTTTAGTAATAAAAAAGACACAGAAGGTCTTTATGGAGAAAATTACAAAACTTTGTTTAAAGACATTAAGGAAGCCTTTGATAAATTGAGAGCTATTTTATATTCTTGAAATAACTTATTCTTGAAATAACTTCTTGAATATGAAATAATTCATATTCTTGAAATAACTCATGATTATTGACATCACAAAGATGTCAATAATTCACAAATTATAATTTCAAAGAAATTCACTCAAAATTATAATTAAATTAGTGCATATTTGCAAGCTGCTTCTAATATTTATATGGAAGAGCAAACAAAGCTCTAAGAAAATCCATTCTGAAGACGATGGGAGAATTTTCCTTTCTTAATGTCAAGAATTAGAATAAAATTAATAAGGATGGTGTACAAGTATAGACAATTTGATTAATGGGACAGAATAGAGAGGTCAGAAATATCCTTACACATTGATGGGAACTCAGTTTATGATAGAAGTAGCAGTGCTGGATTAATTGATGAACCATATAGAAAAATAAAATTGTATCATTCCCTCACTTCACATACAAAATCAGTTCCACTTGGGTTAAAGTCTTAAATACAAAGGAAAAAAACTAAAAACTTTAGAAGACAATATAAAATATTTCCGTGAAGTCTGTGGAAGAAAGTTTTTTGAAACAAGACACTGAATGTGCAAACCAGGAAAAAAAAGCATATTGCTTAACTCAGTATACTAAAAACACAAGCTTACATTAATTGAAAGGACACCATAGAAAGAAGGAAAATAAGAACCACAAATTGGAAAATGAGCTTTGCTATACATAAATCTGACAAGAGATTAATATCCAGAATATATAAAGAATACCTGTGAGCCAATAGGGAAAAGATAGTATCCAGGGAGGAAAAGAAGCAAAGAAATGAACAGAAATTTCACAAAAGGAGGCACACAAATGCTTATAAACATATGAAAAAATATTCAACCCCGTTAATAATGGATAAATGCAAATTAAGAGAACAACTAAAGCATACCATTATATACCCATCAGGTTAACACCACCAGATATTGGCCAATATATGAAGCAACAGATGGTTTTATGTAGGAAGGAGTGTTCATTGGTACCTTAATACAGTAATACAATGTGACATAACCTAGTAAGGTCAAAGGTGTGCAAACCTTAAACCCAGCAAGTAATTCCTAGAGAAACTCTGATATACATGAACCATATATAGAGAATGTTGATAATAGCAAAAATCTGGAAAGAACCCAAATGTGCACCAATAGTGGATTGGAGAAGCAAATTTCATATTTATTGATTTAGTATTCCTCTGACGGGATGCTGTGTCATTTAAATTGAATGAACTACAGCTAAACATGTCAGAATGCATGTATGCAGAATAAAATATTGAATAATAAAAGAAAGTCCCAGAAGAATATATTCAGCATGGTGCCCTGAAGTTCAAAAGCAGGCTGTCTTATAGAGAGAGGCAAACCATGAGAGACTCTTAACTATAGGAAACAAACTGAGGGTTGCTGGAGGGGAGGGGGGTAGGAGGATGGGGTAACTGGGTGATGGGCATTAAGGAGGGCACGTGATGTGATGAGCACTGGGTTCTATGTAACTGATGAATCACTAAACTCTACTCTGAAACTAATAATACACTATATGTTAACTAACTTGAATTTAAGTTAAAAAAAAAAAAGGCAGTTTGTCTTAGTTCATTTGGGTGCCTATAAACAAACAACAAACAAACAAACAAACAAGAAAACAACAAAAACCCCCACCAGCTGGATGGTTTAAACAACAAACATTATTTCTCACAGTTCTGGAGGTTAGGAAGTCCATGATCAAAGTGCCACAGATCTGGTGTCTGGGGAGAACCTACTTCCTGGTTCATAGAGGGCCACCTTCTTACTGTGTTGTCACATGTTGGAAGGTTAGGGAGCTCTCTGTGGTCTCTTTTTTAAGGGCATTAATCCCATTAATGAGTGATGAGGGCCCCATCCTCATCACCTAACCACCTTCCAAAGGCCCCTCCTCTTAATATGGGGTTGGGAGTGGGAACACACATTCAGTTCATAACACAGGCAAAATTGTAATTGCTTTAGATTTCATACACAGATGGTAAAACTATTTAAAAAGCAAGAAACAACAGCTCAAATAGTAGTTATTTCTAAGCGTGGGGTGGGTATATGATTTTGGGGGGGTTCTATTAGTTTGCTAGGTCTGCCATAACAATATACCACAGACTGGGTGGCCTAAACAACAGAAACTTATTATCTCTCTATAGAGGCTATAAGTTCAAGGTCAAGGTATTGGCAGGTTTGGTTTCTTCTGAAACCTCTCACCTTAGCTTGCAGATGGCCACCTTCTTGCTGTGTCCTCACAGGCCTTTTCCTTGTGTGTGTGCATTCCTGATGTCTCTCCTTCTTATAAGGACACCAGTCATATTGGATTAAGGCCCAGCCTTGTGACCTCATTTAACTTTAAGCACCTCTTTAAAGGTCCTATCTCCAATTACAGTCACACTCTGAGTTTTGGGTGTTAGGACTTCAACATAAAAAATTTAGAAAGGACACAATTCAGCCCATAATAGGTGTTTTACACGTGCAGGCTTCTGATGTACTAATTATGTTCCAGATTTTGGCCTGGGTGGCAAGTGAATGGGTGTTTATTACTGATCTTTAAACTGTATGTGGATATATTTATAGTCTTTTGTATGCTTGTTAGGCAGAATTCTAAGAAGAACCACCAAGTTTTCCTCTCTGGTCTCCAGGAACATGATGAGATATTACATCCATGATTATGTCACATTACATGGCAAAGGGATTTTGCAGATGCAGTTAAGGTTACTGATGAGTTGACTACATTAATCCAAAGAGAGATGACTCAGGTGGGCCCAATGTAATCACATGGGTCCTAAAGGCAGAGAGTTATCTCTGGCTGGTAGCAGAAGAGAAAGAGAGATTTGAAATGTGAGATCAGTTCAACATGGGGCAGATTCTCAGCTGCTGATACAGAAGGAGCTATGTGGAAAGAACTGAGAGTAATTTCTAGGAGCTGCAGGTGACCATCAACCAATGGTCAGAAAGAATCTGAATACCTCAATCCTATAACTGCAAAGAACTGAATTCAGCCAACAACATAAATAATCTTGGAAGTGGATTCCCCCCAGAGACTCTAGATGAGACTTCCACCCTGCTGACACCTTAATTTAAGCCTTATGAAACCCTGAGCAAAGAACCTAGTCAAGCCATTAGACTACTGACTTACAGAACTTTGAGATAAATGGGTTTATTTTATGCCACTAAGTGGTGGTTAATTTGTTACTTAGCAATGAACCGAAAAAGTATGTATGATCCAGTCCAAAATTTTGAAAAGTTGCAGTAAAATTCAGAAATGTTCCCCACAGCCTCTAAGCTCTATATTTCTAGGCTGACGCCTCAGAAAGGTTGTCAAGTCAGCTTTGAGAGCCACTAGGCCATGCTGGATTTATTGTGTTCCCCAAGTGTCTAATAGAGACATCTCGAGACAATCAAGATTCACCCATGTATTCTCACTGAGGCCATGTATCTTTGCTCGTTGTACCTGTTCATTGACTTCAAAGGCCACTCAAATCACGTTCCCACGTGAGAGCTTATTCTTTTTGGAGAGGGTACATGATGTTTTCAGAAATGAGAACATGAGCACTGGACAATGATTTTCCCATGCTGTGCATGAATAATGCTCAGAGCCCTGGTCTCCTGTCTTCTCAATCTAGCACATTTTTAATACAAATGTCAGCTTTGAAAAGCCCGGTACTAGAGGCTTCAGTTGTCCCCCACAACTTTACTACTCACATGATTTCTTTTCTGCTGCAGTAAGCACCTTCAGGTTTCAATTGGACATTTGTAAAGAATTTAGGAGAAATAAAGTCAGAATGTGTCTGAATACACTGACATCGCAACTCTTGGCCCTCACAGGGATCGGCTGTGTAAGAAAAGAATGGCAAAACCCTGAGTGAGAACAGAGACAGCCCCATGCTTATCCTTTAATTATCAATACAGCAGGACCCTCAGTTCACAAAATAAGTACTGCAAGGGTTAGAGAGGCAATCACACAAATCTAATCATCTGCTCTATTTATAATCAACACACATTTATGAAGCATCTGCTATGAAGGATGGTTAAGTACACTAGACCAATAATTCGTTGTTTCAAATTATGCCTGGTCAAAAAAATAACTTATTTCGTGGTAAAAATCAACTTGATTTCCTATGAAAAGTTGTAAACATAAAAATTTTAGGTGAATTCTATCAGTTGAAAGTGGCAATTCCCGGGCGCCTGGGTGGCTCAGGTGGTTAAGCGACTGCCTTCAGCTCAGGTCATGATCCCAGGGTCCTGGGATCGAGTCCCGCATCGGGCTCCCTGCTCTGCGGCAAGCCTGCTTCTCCCTCTCCCGCTCCCCCTGCTTGTGTTCCCTCTCTCGCTGTGTCTCTTTCTGTCAAATAAATAAATAAAATCTTTAAAAAAAAAAAAAAAGAAAAGAAAAGAAAGTGGCAATTCCCATCTGCCTACCATCGTTAGAATAAACAAATAAATAAACCTATTTGCAGGAATGCTCCTGTGGTTATCTCTAGTAAGACAAGCACAGACCCTTACAGTTACATATCTTCTAAGAAGTTAAAATTTTTAAAATTACCTCAACAAGAAATTCTTTGACACTCCACAATCTAAACATATGTTCTGCTTAGGTTTTAATTTTACAGCTTTTCCATTTTGCTCAATGCTAAATAGAATCTCATAAGATCTGGAATCTTTGCTAAATTTTGCAAAGGAGAATATAAATCTTTAGCTGCTTTACCAAAGATGCTCAGGACAAGGACAACCAGCAGGAGTGTCTGTGGGCTCTTGGCAGCCATGACTGTGCTCAATCTTGACCCTTGTCTGAATGGTGGAAACAAGGCAGCCCTCTTCTGTGTGCCTTCTGTAGCTCTGAGAATTTTTTGTTGTTCGTGCACTCTCTCCCCACTGAAGAATGAAAGTAGCAGCTTATTAAGTAGTGTGCTTGTCACAAGTGGATAAGGAAATGGGGTTTGTTTTTCAAGCTTTGTTTTATTTGGAGGAGGGCTGAGGTTTGGGAGCAGGATACGAAATTTATTGAAAGGAGAGATGAACCTATTATTTCCTGGGGAGGGAAACTGCATAATCCTGAGGAGTTCAATGCCAGTTAGTTAACGGTGACTTAAAGAATGGAGTCAAAGGAATGCCTATACACTTTCTAGAGGTCATGCTTGTACAAAGTAAGTAATTAAAATGCTTTTTCCTCTGCAAGTATTTGCTTCTGGTGTTTGTACCTCTTTGCATAATTCCACTCAAGGTGATAATAGAATCTGCCAAGCTCCAATTCCACCTTTAAGTAACCTACAAAGAAACTGAAGTTCAGACTACAATAACCCTTGTCCTGTCAAAAATAGCAAATTACAGTTTGCTTGTGGTTTGAAGGCAGCAGTTGTAATGGGCTTGAAGCAAGTAACAGTGAACTATGAACTTTTTCCTTAAGTAGTTTTATAAATGACCTTAATTATTATTCCACACTGACCACATTTTTTTTTTCATTAACAAATCAAATATCAAAGCATTGACGTTACTCTCCTCATGCTGTCATAACAAAGAACCACAGACTGGGTGGCTTAGACAAGAAAAATTTTTTGTCTTGACATTCTGGAGGCTAGAAGCCCACAATCCATTCCAATGGACCATGGTGTTGGTAGAGTTGGTTCTTTCTGGGGCAGGGAGGGAAGGAGCTGCTCCAAGCCTTTCTCCTTGGCTTATAGATGGTTGTCTTCATCTTCACATGGTGTTCTCCCTGTGTGCTTATCTATCTCCAAATTTTCCCTCTTTATAAGGACACCAGTCATGTTGGGTTAGGGCCACCCTAATGATCTCACTTTAATTTGGTGGCCTCTGTGAAGACCCTACCTCCATATGTGGTACTGGAGGTTCGAACTTTAACCTATGAATTTGGGGAGTGGCTGTGGGGGGACACAATTCAACCATAACAGCATTTAACTGAAGAATTAGTGCTTCTTTAAGGGCTGATATAGTTTGAAGGTAAACCTAGCTTAAATAAGGTCTTTTCTTTTGACAATTGTCATTGAACATCTGTTACCTGCCAAGGCCTTTGTTGGACATTAAATAGTCAAAGAATAAAAACTGAGTTTCTGCTCTTGAGGAATTCACAGACTGTTTGGAGACAAACATGTAAATAGACAGAACTAGAAGGTGATCTATGTTAAGTTAGATGTAAACCCGAGGTTCTCTGCATGCAGAGGAGGGGGGACTGGGAGAATTCACTGGGGAAGTCACATTGGAGTTGTTCAAGATGAAAGGAAGTTCATCACAGCTAAAGGCTGACAAATATTCCAGAGAAATGCACAAGAGCTCAGGTTTACAAAGGGTTGCTATGGTCTGAATGTTTGCTTCTCCTCAAAATTTACAGGTTTGAATCCTAAGCCCCAAGGTGATGGTATTAGAAGGTGGGGTAATTAGGTCATGAAGATGGAACCCTCGAATGGCATTAGTGACTTTGTAAAAGAGACACCAGAACCTTGCCCCTCCTGCCAGGTGATACAAGACCAGTCTATGACGCAGAAGAAGCCCTTCTTTAACCATAGTGGCACCTTGATCTCAGACTTCCAGCTTCCAGAATTGTGAGAAATAAATTTCTGTTGTTTATAAGCCACAAGTCCATTGTATTTTGTTATAATAGCATGGACAGACCAAGACAAAGGTCTTGGCATATTAAGAAAGAGAAAAAAGTGATTCCAATCTCAAAATCAGGTAAGTTTTAATAATTTGACAACATTCAATGGACTAATCAGATATTGGCCTTTATAGAAACCAAAAAGCTGCAGATCAGTTAGAAACACCATTCAGATGCAAACTTGATTTCTTTGAGTTTTATTTTCCATCTTTACCAAGTGAAATGCTGTGTCTAGATATTATGGTGAGAATAAGATAATACAAAGATGAGATAATCAACTATCGAAAGATTCAAAATAATTTAGTTTCCTAAAACTTCAAAAACAGGCTTAGACATCATGGCTGTTAAGGAATTTGTTAAAGAAATAGTGATAAAGATCCAGAGATCTTCCTTATCAAATATGGGTCTCTCATTCTAGAACTACTAAAATCTCTGCCTGATCTGGAGCACAATTAATGTAGAATTGGATCTAGATTGTTTAAAATGCTCTGATTGTCAGCTTCTAAAGTTTTATAGATGATCTATTTTATTAGTTGAATTTTCACACACACCTGAGACCTGTACACACATGCAAGTCACCAAAAAAAAAAAAATCCCATTTTTAACCATAATCTTATGTTTCTTTCTTCAAAATATTTACCTACCCTAACAGAGGTACAACAAAATATAATGGTAGTAACAACCATTTATTGAGTTCTGCTTTGTGTCAATACAACTCTATGACCTTTTTGTGTATTATCTGGAAACTTGACCAGGGATGTTTCTATCTTACAGATGAGAAAATCGAATATTCCAGGGAGGATAAATAATTATGAAAGATTAAAAAGAGCTGTAAATTTTTAACAGCTCCTCACTTCAAGAAGTGGAATTTATTTCCCAAACCCCTCGACCCTGTGCTGATATTGCTTTGGGCAGTAGAATGTGGTAGAAGTGATATGGATATTTCAAAACAAAAATTCCAGAACCCTTGAGGGGATATCATGCTGAGCACTAAGGAATGTATAGAATTGTTGAATCACTTTATTACTTTATTGTATACCCAAAACTAATATAACACTACATGTTAATTACATTTGAATAAAAAAATAAAGGGGAAGAAAAACGTGAGAACATTAGGAGCTTCCACTCCTGCCCTCCTGCAAAGCTGCTGCACCATAAGAAGAGGGCCAAGCTCATCCACTAAAGACATGAAGCCCAGCCAACAGCCAACACCAAGCACCAGACAAGCGAGCAAGTCAGTCGTGCTCAAGCCACAGATGACTGCAGCCCCATGAATGACCCAGCAGAGACCATCAAAAGAACACTTCGCCCAAACTGATGACCTACAGGGTCATGAAGCGGGATGAAATGGTTGTTGCTTTAAGCCACTACATTTTGGGGAGGTGATAGATAACTGAGAGAGTAACTTTGCAGATCACATAATGTGGCTGAACCCGTCTTTTACTTCAAATTGTTTGGCTACAATATTCATCGTGTTTTCTTTAGAATACCTTACAGAAGCTTGTGGTATGGATGGACTACTAGCTATTATTTAGTACCCTGAGACTGGTTCTACACATTTTAGAAAGCCAACCCTAGAACAAAAACTAAAGAAATTTAATAATGATCTAGTTAGTGAAAATAGTCCTGTACTAAATATCAGAAAGCTGAGTCTTAACCCGTTGTGAAATAGAACAGTTCTGTGACATTTGGTAATTCCTTGGTGGTCTCTGAGCCTCCACAGTGTCATCTATAAAATGAAAGAATTGATTTTTTGTGTGATCTCTCAGGTTTTTTTTTTTTAATTTTATTTATTTATTTGACAGAGAGAGACACAGCGAGAGAGGGAACACAAGCAGGGGAATGGGAGAGGGAGAGGCAGGTTTCCCGCCGAGCAGGGAGTCCGATGCGAGGCTCGATGCGGGGCTCGATCCCAGGATCCTGGGATCATGACCTGAGTCAAAGGAAGATGCTTAACGACTGAACCACCCAGGCACCCCATGATCTCTCAGGTTTTGAACTAAACTCCTACCTGGCTACTAAAAGATCGGTTCCCAGTTTTAGTGTGCAACTTGTCTATTCTTCTCCAAACTATGTGGTTTTTGTTTTTCAGGAAACTATTGAAAGCCAAAAAAACAATCCTAACTAATTCTCACTTAAAAAAGAAAATATTTATCAATTTTAATTTTGAGGACAGAATGTCAATAGGCACATCATCCTCTTCACAGGGGAAGATAAGGTCCTGAATGTGGGTTTGGTAGACGGTTTCCCCCCAGACCCATTTTAGGGCCTTACGGATCCAATTTCCAGGTTTTGACTTCTTCCCTGCCCCACTTCACATTTTCCTACCTCCTGATTCTCTGGGAATGTACTCCTTAATAAAATAGTTGTACATGAGCCCTAGCACTGAAATCTAACTTCTGGGGAATCCATCTGGGGAATCCAAGTGACCAAGTTCTCCTGAAAGCAGATATTGATACTGAGACTTGTGTGCAATAGTTTAGCTTGGAAAGAATCACAAGAAGAGCAAGTGAGGGACACCTGGGTGGCTCAGTTGGTTAAGCATCTGCCTTCAACTCAGGTCATGATCTCAGGGTCCTGAGATTGAGCCCCACGTCAGGCTCCCTGCTCAGCAGGGAGTCTGCTTCTCCCTCTCCCTCTGCCTGTCTTCCCCAGCTTGTGTACTCTCTCTCTGAAATAAATAAATAAAATCTTAAAAAAAAAAAAAAGAGCAAGTGAGGGAATGGGGGAATGTGGGCTAGGGAAGAAAAAAAACACTAATAAGGTCTATGTAATAAATGGGCTACCACTATAAGATTAATCTTGCTATGGAGCCTCTGAGAAATCTTGTAAAATATTCCTCAGAATTGTCCCATTGAGACTTTCATTTCCAGCCATATTGAAATAAAAGGGAACAGTCCTAACCTCCTGCCATAAACAACTAGAAAACGCGATGGAAAACATTGAACAACTGCTCTTAGACATTGGAATAACAAGCAGCAGAAGACTAGGATCCCTGAGAAAAGGAAACAAAGAAGATCAGGTTCATGATCACCCTGGTTTTTTGCTGGAACAATTCTGGATCATTGTGCAGGGAGGGAGATCCCAAGCAGAGCACAGTGATTTTGCTGAGTTGAGGAGACAGAGAATTGAATTCAGGTAGGTGGATGTTAAGTTGGAATTTCTGGGTCTTGGAGGGCAGGGAAACTGAGGTGACTACAAGTTATGGAGTAGGGTTGCAGAAAGGAGAGATCCACGGAGGAAAATAGAGTTCTGGAAATCCTCATTGAGGTTCCATTGGGTCTCCCTGATCAATACTAAGTCACATGCATAAGGTGAAAGTCCACCGGGTCAAGCAGAGAGTGGCCAGAGATCTGCAAGCTGAGCAATTCTTAGACTACATGGGGTGGGTAGATATTTGAGGTTGGACTTCTTAGAGTGAAGGGACGTTGTAAGCACTCAGGGCATTCAGCAGAGACACAGAAAGGGCATGATCTAGTAGTACAGCTAAACAAAACTTGGGGAAAAGAACTCTCTCTAGATCATCCTAATAAATCTTCCAAACAAGCCTACAAAAAGATCAAGCTGATTCTCCGGTAACTTAACAGGCTGCCATAACAGAGACCAAGATTCTAAAGGAAGAAAAAAAATCTTGACACTCAACAACATAAGATTCAGAATTTCCTGCATCCAATAAAAAATTACTACATATGCCAGGAAGAAAAACATGATCCATAATGGGGTGGGGAGGTGGAGATCAGTCAATAGAAATAAAAAGGACAGAATGATAGAATTAATAGACAAGGATTTTAAACTAGTTATTATAAATATGCTCAAGGATATTTTTAAAGAATTTATTTATTTATTTTAGAGACACAGAGAGAGAGAAAGCTTGGTGGGGGAGCAGGAAAGAGAGAGAATCTAAAGCCAACTCCCCACTGAATGCAGAGCCCAATGGGGACTGGATCCCATGACCCTGAATTCAAAATCAAGAGTCGGATGCTTAACCGACTAAGCCACCCAGGCACCCCAATATGCTCAAGGATTTAACAGAAAATGTGAACATAATGAAGAGAGAGGTGGAAAGCATATATATAATAAATATATTTATAAATAAATCATTTAGCAAACAATGAAATGAAAGTCCTTGTTAAGGTAGCTATAAGAATGTAAATGTTTTTGAAGAGATAAAGTTGAGTAGCAAGGTAGAAAAGAGTTCCTCTTAAAACACACACCCACACGCACGTGCACATGCACACACATATAGTGTAATTTCTAGAATTGTCCAACCAAGGGACTGGAAAATAGAATATTCATCCACTAACACCTGCCTCTCAATGAGCTGGCCTCTGAGGGCATTAAATCACAGGTCATCCTGCCTCTGAGCTAAACAAACTCTCTCTGCCTTTCCCCTCCTCCCCACGCCCAAATGGAGAGAGCCCTCAGGAAGAGGATCAGAAGGATAGGGGAGCTTGAGTTGGGAAGTTGTCAGCAAGGATAGATGCTGTCCCACAGCAACTGTGGAAGTCATTGGTAAGTGAAGAAAATACGGAGTGGGGCATCAATGGTGAAGATGAGATAAGATCTTCCCCTTATTATTTGTGTGGGTAGTCAGAAAAAAAAGAGAAACAGTATCACCTGTTATTCTGGATTGCCCCATTATACTATCGCAGGTTTGCTACCTCCGCCATCCCCCAGTGTCTTTCCAGTCATGTCTGGAAATCCTGCGAGGACATCTCAATAGCATTCAAAAGAAGGACTCATAATGACATAATAGGATCAGCCATATTTCCTCCTTTCTGGGTTTAGCTCCTTTGGTAACATTGCTCAAGAAACTTCAGTCGGTGTTGCCATTGCTATTTCCTGCTGATGACTTTTGGAAGTTGGGCTGTGTCACCCAATAACCTTTCCCCACTTCACTTCATGACCACCACCTCACACACCCTTGTGTCCCATCTCCTGCCCTAACAGTCTCAGTAAGAGACTGCCTTGTACTTGCCAAGTCTCAGGGCCATATGGTGTGAAAAGTATAGTTCATATCCACTTGATCCAGGACAGACACTGAGACAATGTCCATGGAATTGGCCTGAGGACCAATGGCAGATTTCTGGAGCCATTGATAAAGTTTAATCCCTGCTAAAACTTCAGCAAGTGTATTACGTTATTATCTCCATTCTATAGCAGGGGAAATGAGGCTGGTGAAGTCAAGAAACATGCCCAAGAGCACACAGTCAACAAGTTATAGAGCTGGAACTTTGGGAATTTATCCAAAGTCTATCTGATTCTTTGAAACCTATGTCCTTAACCACCATATGAACAGAACATCTCCTTTCTCCTTTCTATGCTGCATGTTCCTTATTGACAAGAGCTCAGTGGCCAGTAGAGCAAGCTCAAGCCAGTGTTTGAATGTAAGGACTTCTCTTAGGTGTGAGGGCTTGACTGAGCCCTTGGTGTTCCCCTTATGAATAATTTCCAGTGTCCCTTGACTTGGGGTTAGGTTAGGGAGTGAATGCTGGAATTTGTGGAGCTGCTAGAATGGCTGACATTTACTTACTTCTGTACCATTCACAAATTTTCTTCCTTCTTATCTCATTGGTAACTAGTAACATTAGAGTTATAAAGAGGTTACCATATTAACTTTATGAAAAAAAAGCTCACAGAGGTTGTTTCTCGCTACGTGGAGTCCTTATTTACCGAGCTGCTTGGGCAAACTCGAACCTGATCTCAAGTATTGAGGGGGCCAGCCCTGCCTTCTTGCCTCTGCTGAAGGCTTTTACCCAAGGCTCAGGATTTCCTGAATGAGTCCCGACTCAGGGACAAGCACACTCCGCATATCCACAAACATTCTTCCTTTTCAGGTTTGGAGTGCGGTTTCAGATTATAGGGATCTTTCCTCTCTTTACATACAAATTTTGTTTCTGTCTTGGTGTTGGTATCATCCCGGGGCAGTGTTGAATATCAAGTACCAAAGGACTTTCTCAGGCTAGACAATCTATCAGGTTCCAGAAAAACTGTGCCAGGAATGATGAGAACTAAGGCACTCAAATCTTAAAACTATTCTATTTGACAAATTGATATCAAGAATTGGAGTAACATTAAACTGAGTGTTGTTACTAATAAATAAAGGTTAGAAAATTGAACCCAAATGTCAATTAGATCTTTTCATAAGTGAAGTACTCAGCCACTCACTCTTTGTGTTTCTCTGAGTGACACAAATTATTTGAGTTTTGAAGGAAAAATCTACTTTACCACCATTTCGCTGCCAGCCTCGTTAAATTGTCAGTAACTGAAAAATCATTTAGCAAAAGCAACAAAATGAGAGTCCCTGTTAAGATTGCTATAAGAATGTAAGTGTTTTTGAGGAGAGAAGATTGAGTATTAGGGTGGAAAGGAGCTCCTTATCAAAAAACAGCAATATATATCAGTGACTCTCACACTGAGGGGCCGAGGGAAGCCCACACTTCGGAAAAGCACATTCTTGGGTTTGTGAAACTCAAGGGGAGTGACAGCTACCGTCAGATAAAGTTAAGCATAAATTATAGTTCCATTTCTCTGTGTAGCAAACTGAATGTCCAGGAAGAAAAATTTTTTTAAAAGGTCAAGGAATATTGGTGTAAATCATCAGCTTGTCCAGTACAGATAACCTTTTTCCCCTAAATGAAACAAACATTTTTTTTTTTACTTTGAAGTACTTTATTTTCAAGTTCTTTGCAAAAACAACAATGAATATTTGAACCTCTCTGTTAGAAGACATAGAGAAACACCACGTAATTAACACTAAACAAGGCATTATGCCTTACAAGAAAGACATAAAATGTCCAAAGGATATTTAGAACATTGTAGTTCCTAAAGCTTCAACATGAGAAATGTTGACCACATACTGTGAAATTATTTCAATAAATAATAGCTGACATTCTTTTAAACAATTACAGAAATAGATGTACACATATATTCCTCAAACTGACAATGACCTCACTCTCTATTTGCTTGAACACCCCTCTTGCCCCAGCCTCAGTCACAGTGGCTGGCAATGCTGTGGGCCCCTCAGAAGTATTAACTTAATGATTGGAGAATATTTGCAAGCCTTTTACCTTCAAATTAGATAAGAATCAGGGCTGAACTAAGTTGGGTTTAACATAAAATAAACAATAAAAATAGTGGTACAGTGCACAAATAGATTCAATTACATCCTAATTATTTTATATATAAAATATTAACATGGAAATCTTTGAAAACCAACCAACCAATAAATAAATAAATAAACAGAAGAACTCTCCTAGGAGATATTAGGCCCAGCGGAGGTGGCATTGGGAACGGATGATTCCTCTTGGGTTCCTGTAAGGGGGGGGCCTGATTCAGGTATTCAGCCACCAATCAGTTTCCTCCTTCCTCTGGTCAGTTGGAGCTGCCCAATAATGAGAAAAATGTCATCCTTAATAGCTGCTCAGGGAATCTGCCTGCACAGCACTCTTCCCTGTCTGACCCGGAGGTTCCAGAGTTTTCTGAATCTAGTTTCCCTTGCCTGGCATCAAAAGGCTACTCCCTATGTTGTGCAGCAGAGAACTCTAAGCTCTTGGATGCTTTTATTTAGGAATGCAGGTGGGGCCTGTGGGGCCTAACTGAAGCTTTAGATGATGATGATAATAATTAATAATAATAATAATTGTCCTTGAGTCACATGGCTAATAGGTGATAGAATCCAGATTTGTTCCCAGTGTGGTGTCACTACGAAGTGTCTGCTCTTCACCTCTAAGTTTAGGGCCTATGTTGCAGAAAACCAAGGGTTCTGATTTTCAGATGTGAAGTCTAGAAGGAATTGGGGAGGGGGGTGCCTCTGTTTTTTAACAGGTGGAAAACTTTTTAATATAACTGACCAACACCAATAAGAATTTTAATGAAAGCAGGTTTACCCACACTCATTTGCATGGGGATGGAGGGCACTGGAAATAGCCTTCTGGCACCAGAACAGATGAATGATCTTACTAGCAGAGTTCATTGTGAAATAATAATGATTTTCAGTCCTTCAGCTAAACCCTGGGTTTCCTTGGTAAAAATGTCCGGAGGCATTTGCCAGGATGTGTGACCAATGACTCTAGTCCCACGTGTGAACAAAAAGCACAACTCACTTGTTTAGCATCTTGTTGATGATTTTCTTGACCATGGGGGCTTCGGGGTTGAGACAAACCTCCTGCCCATTCTTGAGAGTGGCTCTGCAGGGAAAAGGCAGAATCCGCGTTGGCAGGAGGTGGGGCTGGGCGGGGGGTCGGGGGACCGGGGGGCATCGGGGCGGTGGGGGCCACAAGGACGCGAGCAGCCGCAGCGGTGTGGGGTATCACTTACATGACTTCGGTTTGGGCGCAGTGGGGTCCCGAGGGCGTCACCTTGACGTTCTGGATGTTCTTGAGGTGAATTCCCTGCAAGGTCTGCAAGCACTGGCAGCGCAGCTCGGCGACCACGGGCGCACCTGCGGGGAGAACAGACCGCGTTAGCGGACGACCCCAGGGTGGGCGCCCAGAGCACCCCCCCCGCCCTCGTCCCGCCCGTGGGCTGGGGGCGCCGAGTCTCACCTGCGGCGCGGCGGCCGGCGGGGACCAGCAGCAGGAGCAGCAGCGCGGCGCCGAGGAGCCGGAGAGCGCGGGGTGCGGCGGCGGTGGCGGCGCGGGCCATGGGGCTCAGCTCGGAGAGTCGGGGCGGCGGGGCCTGGAGCTGGCGAGCTGGAGCGCGAGTGGCGGAGCGGATTCTGTGGCTCCCGGAGCCGGGAGAACCGCTTTTATCCCTGGTGGGCGCGGGGAAGTGAGCAGCCCTGGGGCCGGGGAAATTCCCGGCACCGCACGTCGCTTCGGGGTCTGGAAGGACCGCGCGGCCCCGCCCCCGCGGTGAAGGGGGACCCGCCCGGCCACCCGCATGTCCCTGCGAGTCGGGGACCTTCTCCTTCCTGCGGAATCCCCATAGGAGGCGCGAGGGGCCGTCACGCTGCAGCTGCAGCCTGCAGGGGGCACCGTGGGCGCCCAGCGATCCCCGGTGGCCCGGCCAGGAGCCGGAGGCGGATCTGTGAGCCCCCGACAAGGGTGGCACCACAGCTTCAGAGGGAGAGTTATGTCTCTTTAGTTATCAGTTTTGGGGGGAATTAAGGACGGTGAGGGGGCAAATTTTGCTTAACTGTCTATCCTTTATTTCTATATATTCTGTCTCTAAATTTCGTTTTGCATATTCCATACACCTGAAATGAAGTCTGTCAAAAATAGCTTCTCAGATTCCAGAGAAGAATGTTCAATCTGTTTCTCTTGTGTATTCTCAACTCACACTTAAATCATCTTGGTCATGTTTTCCATTTGGTGGGAATAAGGATCAGTGTCTAAAGTGGATTCCAGTGTTGATTTTTTAAGTGAGAGTTGACCGTAACATGATCTCTTTTTTCTGTATCCTGCTGCACTTCCTTCTTCCCTCTGAAATATTGGAACTCCCCGAATTCCGAGGAGATCTCCTTTTCCAAATGCAGGAGGGATTCAGATTTGATCTATGAAATACCGGACTGGCGGCCAGTCTGAAGCTGCAGAGGGACTAGTCCCGCAGGCTCACGGAATTCTCCCTTTCTGGTCCATCCCTGGACAAAATAGCACATGGTCCCCAGAGAGTGGGTACCTACTGTGTATCACCCTTGGTCCTGTTGTGTGCGGATGAAGCATGAACCGCCAATCACGCTCAAAATCCCGTTCCATTTACTATGGGGCCTTCAGTGTTCGTCCCCCTTTCTCTAGCAACAATGACATGTCTCTGTTTTCTGACTAGGAATTTCAGTCTTTGAACCTGACACCTTTACTATTTTTTCACCAGAAGCTTTAGAGAACTCTTACTAATTCAATATTAGGTATAGAGGGCTTAAGTGTAATAATTCTCCGGGGTGGATTCAGACCTCTTGGAGGCATGGAATGCGATGGGAAGCGTGGGGCCGGGGTGGGGGGTGGGGGGTGGGGTGGAAGGGGGAGCGGGAGGTGGAGGGGGCAGATGGCAATGGCTTCTGGCCGAGGTGTGGGTATCTAGGAACCAGGCTCCAGGCAGCCTAGTTTAGTGAATAAGCCTGCACGTAGTAGCGAAACTGCTTACCTCCGGTTGCCACCTTTCACCTGCAAGTTGTTAAACATTTCTTTGTCTACCCCAAGGTAATTATCAGAAATGAGTCAACATTTGTGAGAGCCAGCACAGATTAAGCGCTTTATAAATGTTCGTTAAGTGAGATAGCTTTTCCCAGCATTGCCTAAACAGAAACTCAACCTGTTGTAAATCCTTTCATAAAGAAAAAAAAAATTGTAATAGAAAGGTTCACTTCCCAATTATTCTCTTCACATTTAAAATTTTCTGTATTAGGAAGGCACATCTGTACTCTACTAGGAGACACCCTTACACGGGATTTTTAAAAAATTTTACTGTTGAGATCTACCACTGATTTATTTTGTAGTCTTATTTTCTTTTTCTTTCTTTCTTTCTTTTTTCTTTTCTTTTTCTTTCTTTTTTTGGTAAGATTTCTTTTATTTATTTGACAGAGAGAGAGAGCACAAGCAGGGGGAGCAGCAGAGGGAGAGGGAGCAGCAGACTCCCTGCTGAGCATGGAGCCCATGCAGGGCTGGATCCCAAGACCTGAGCTGAAGGCAGATACTTAAGGGACTGAGCCACACAGGCGCCCCACTGTAGTCCTATTTTCAATCACTTCATCTATAAAAGGAGTTTGACCTACTCTCCATCTCATTGGTTGGAAAAGATTTACAAAATGAATGCCTACCTTTAAAGACATTCTAGCCTTTATCAGTATGATCCTGAGAGGGAAAATGAGGGAAATTAAAAGATTAAAATTTGTGTTAAGCAGTAAGAAGTGAGAAAAAGTTGTAAATATGTGACTAGCTTATGAATAATTGAGTCTGTGTGGTTCTCTTCTCATTATAAATTGTTTTCTGGGATTTGATGGGAAACTGGCTCAAAAATCCAAAAATATTCTTTAAAATTTGAAAGATGTGTTGCTTTGTTTTTTCCTTGTACATGTAAAACAGGCTCATTTTATGAAGTTTATAGAATCAGAAAGGCATGAAGAGATTATTTTTCCTATAATCTCTCTTTTGTTTGTTCTACAGAACAAACTTTAAGAAAATCACTGAAATTCGCTGTTTTCTTCAACAAACATAGTAGCTAACAAAGAAGAGTTTACAGGATTTGAGTAAATATGAAACAGGCCACTTCCTTTTAGTTGCCACATACCATGAGCAAATTACTAAGCCAGTGCACCCACCCCAAGGCACAGCATGTTTATTTTGTGCAAATTGTAGGTGTTCTTCTAAGAGTTCTACAAATATTAACACATTCAATCTTCCAAACAACCCTGTGAAGTAGATATGGAACTTTAAGATTATCTTTATGGGGCTTTAAGTTTACAAATATAGAAACTAAGGTGAAGAGAGGTGAAGTAACTTTCCCAAAACCACAAGATGTTGAACCTGGGACTCAAACTCAAAGAGAATGCTATGATAAAGATGCTCTGTGATATATGGTTAAGAATTTCTAGAAAGGAGTGATTTAAAAAAAAAAAATCTGTTTTGTTTGGACACCTGAGTGGCTCCGTCGGTTAAGCATCAGACTCTTGATTTCTGCTCAGGTCATGATCTCGGGTGGTGAGATCAAGTCCCACATCAGGCTCTGTGCAGTGCCTGGAGCAGGCTTAAGATTCTTTCCTCCCTCTCCCTCTGCCCTTCCCCTGACCCGTGCACTCACTCTCTCTAAATATAATAATAATAATAATAAATAAAAATAATAAAAATTAAAAAACTTTGTTATTCCCCTAGCTGAATTTTTCTAATATTCAAACACAGCAAAACAATCTTATAGCTGCATAGTTTTGTTTCACTCTACAGCATAACTCACCTGTTGTAACTTGTTCATATAGCTTGTTGTACTTTCTTAAACTGTCCAATTCTGAGAAACTAGTCACTTGACCATGCAGAAATCTGACAAACATCCCCTTAACTAAAGGATGAAGGTTAATGGTGTAATGTGGTGTTAAGTGGATATCATGTGCCTCCTGATATAATGTGATGAAAGGAGCACTTCAACTCTTTGGTATTTTCCCCAAAAGTTCATAACTCTAGGCTAACAATGAAAAAAACATCCTTCAAACTTAAATTGAGGAATATCAAATAGCTGACTAGAACTCTTCAAAAATGTCAAGGTCATGAAAAATAAGGAAAGACTCAGAAACGGTCATAGTTCAGAGGGAAGTATGAGAGGTGACAACGAACAGTATGGTAACCTGAGATGAGTCTGGACCAGAAAGGACAGTGAGTAGAAAACCTGGTGAAGTCCGGGGGAGTCTGGAGTTTTCATTAATAAGAATGTGCCAATGTTGGTTTCTTCGCTTTGGCAAGAGTACCCTGTTAAGGTAAAGTGTTTGCAAAAGGGGAAACTGAGTGAAGAGTACAGGAAACTACTATTTTTACCAATTTTGTCAATTTAAAATTACTTCAAAATAAAAAGGTTGTTTTTTTAAAAAGTTGCTCTTTCTAAATCCATTTAGAATACCACCCAAATGAAATCAGTGGGCGTGCATGCTTTACTGTTAGCTTCCTAGAAAAAAAAAAAATGAATTTTTGTTGAGTTCATATTTGCTCAGATATGAAAATCTGAACTATCCGCTGCTCCAGTTTGGACACTTCGTCATGTTTTATAGGCTTAAAGAGTTTGACTTCAGCACCAATCATGCCGTGCAAATCTCTCAATTTCATGTAATTAAAGAAAAACAGAAAGCGTTTGCTGTAATGATCTCTAGACCCAACCCAAAACTGACGTAAATGAGGGTGTTCAGGGATATCAGAACTCCAACTTATCTACAGAAGCTGCCAAAAAATGGGACCAAATGAAGCACGTTAAGAAGCAGTTAACACTTGCAGATTGTATAGAATTTGACTTCCAGGAAGGACTTCACATCTCTTGTTTTTTGGAAATGAAGTAAAAAGGAAAGGTTTCTTGTTGTTTGTTATTTTTTCTTTAATATGCCACTTAAATCCATGAAATCTTTCTCAACCAAAATGCAGAAATGTTTATAAGCACAGGACTGCTGTAGCCTACTACAATAAACAAGCTCAATCTCTTGTTTGAACATGTACCTCTCCAAGCTGATTACTTCTGCAAGAGTTAAACACCAAGTTTTTTTGTCTGTTTGTTTTTGTTTTTTAAGATTTTATTTATTTATTTGAGAGAGCGAGAGAGAGCTTAAGAGCGAGAGGATCTGGGGCACCTGGGTGGCTCAGTTGATAAGCGTCTGCCTTCAGGTCAGGTCATGATCCCAGGATCCTGGGTTTGAGCCCCCCATCAGGCTCCCTGCTCCGGGGGAAGCCTGCTTCTCCCTCTCCCACCCCCCCTGCTTGTGTTACCTCTCTGGCTGTGTCCCTCTCTGTCAAATAAATAAATAAAATCTTAAATAAAAAAAAAAAGAAGGGAGAGGGTCAGAGGGAGAAGCAGACTCCACACTGAGCAGGGATCCCCATGCGGGACTCGATCCCCGGACTCTGGGATCATGGCCTGAGCCAAAGGCAGTTGCCCAACCAACTGAACCACCCAGACGCCCCTGAACACCAACTTTTTATGCACATTCTTTAAGCCAGTAGAAGCAACAACTCCTAAGGAAATGGAAGAACCTTTTAAAAAGGGATGCTTTGGTGGTTAAATTCCATTTGCCCCCTGTAATTATTATAAATCTTTCGGAATTGACAATTAATAAAATCCAGGACGTTCACAGCCTCTGGGCTCACCGCTTTGCCCTGGTCATGACAGCAGCAGCAACCAAGCGCACGCAGGTGTAAACTTACACCTCCTCCCCTTGGCCGCACCAGGTGACTTCCTGCCCCAAAGTTTCTCCGTCACTGCAGTGGAAAATCTCTTGCCAATAAGGAAGAAGAGGCAATGATAACTACTTCCTCCTCTGTCATGTTTTAGGCAGATATTCTGCATGGCTTCTCACAGGAGCCCCAGGAGGGCTAAACCCCAGATGCCTACACTCAATTTCACTCTTCCCAGTTCTTCAGTCCCAACCTTGGGAACATTTTGCCCAAATAAATCACCCTGTGTGGCAGGCTGATGACTCAGGTTCTGCTTTGTGGGGGGTACCAAGGCTGAACCACTGCTCCAGCCTGAGAACTACCCATGCTGGTTGGCAAGCAGGAAAGGGCAGAGTAGCTCTGCTCTACTCCTAGATCGCCCCAAATGATCTCTTCTGAGGTAATGACTCCAGCTCTGATGGGGGTAGAGTGAAGATGTCTGAACATGACATCTGAATTTCTGAACTCATCCGCCCTACAGGCCAAAGGCATTAGGGTGTACCAGGAATAGGTCAGCCTCTCTATCGGGTCTCCTCAGAAATGGCATGTTGGGCTCCCCTTTCTCTTTTTCCTGGTAACACATCCTAGATTTGCCCCCTCTCAGTCCATGAAGTTGAGGGGGATGAACTATTTCTTGGCCCACCCTCCAGGCCCGCTGGTTGATTCAGAGATGGACAAGTGACCTAAGCCTGTTCAAATGAGAAACAGCCCCTAGAATTTTTAGTGAAACAATTGAAAAATAAGTTCTTAATTCGTCCTAGGGCTGCTAAACTGGTAAAAGGGGATCCAGAGGTGAGCCAGTGCTTGGGGAGAGTCTGCCTGAGAATGAAGCTGGCCCAGAGGAAAGCACATGAAATGGGAAAAAATTACAAAGGACATTGTTTGGGTACCCATGTCCTCCAGGTGGCTCTGATTTATTCATGGATGCTATGTCAGCCAACAAAGTCTCCCTCCCTCCCTCCCTCTTTCCCTTCCTCCCTCCCTTCCTTCCTTCCTTCCTTCCTCCCTCCCTCCCTTCCTTCTTTTCTTTCGTTTTCTCTTTCTTCTTTCTTTCTTTCTTTTTCTTTCTTTCCTCTCTCTCTCTTTCTTTCTTTCTCTCTTTCTTTCTTTCTTTCTTTCTTTCTTTCTTTCTTTCTTTCTTTCTTTCTTTCTTTCTCTCTTTCTTTTATGCCATTTAAATTAGATGTCTGTTTCTTACCAGTGAATAGTCTGGCTCAATACCTTTCATCTTCCACATTTCTGCTAGAGATAACTTGCCAACACAAGTAGCTCTACTTCTCTATTTCTAATCCACTTATCCATTCATTCCTTCAACATTTATCTACTACTTATAAGCTAAGAAATAAATTAAGCTACACAGAGGGAAAAGACATTTTCTGTCACACCAAACTCACAATCTATAGGAGTAAGAAAAAAAAGATATGGAGTTGTCTGGAGGTCCATGATACTTAGCAATGCATAGAGCTTTTTCTTTTTTTTTTTTTAAGGTGCTATTTATGTATTTTGAGAGAGAGGGAGAGCAGGAGGAGAGGCAGAGGAGAGGGAGACAGAGAATCTCAAGCAGACTCTGCACCAAGTGCTAGGCTCGATCTCTCAACCAACTGAGCCACCCAGGTGCCCCAAAGCACAAAGCTTTATAGGCACTTAGAGAAAGGGGGCATCTGATTCCCTTTCTTGGAAGGGTGGGAGCTATCAGAGAAAACATTTTGGAGGACGGTGCCATTTAAGGTGAGTGAGTAGGGAACCCATTCCAGAAAAGGAGGACAAAATAAGCGAAGGCATGGAAGCTGGAAGCAGTGTGGTATGACACAACTACAAAAGTAAACAGTTGATTTTTTAAGTTGGAGTTTACCATTGAAGCAGGGAGTCCAGAGAGATAGAGCGGGCAGATAGGCATGGCCTGGCCTCCATGGCTCAGGAGCTATTTCAAATGCCACTTCCATCAGAAAGTTCATAACAAGAGTTGGCCCTTTGGCTACAGATCGTGTTGTTGGGAAGCACTGGTTTACATACTCCCACTCTGAAAAGAAGCTATCATATCTCATTTCTCTTTGTGTCCCCATCCCCAGTACAAGTATCATCCATACAAAGCATTCAACCAATGTTTGTTGAGACATTGCATGAATAAATGGTTCCAGGCCACTGTTGTATGTAACAAATGTGTCCTGAGGTTGGGACATCAGGCAATCATCCTTGAAGGATTGGGAACAGCCTAGATTTCCTTCCATTTGCCTATTTTGACCACTCAGCATCAACCTTTCTGGGGACATAGGTGAACGCAGATGAGCCAGAATTTGAATTACAGTGAAAGAGTTGAGGAAGAGTATCGTACCTGAGGCAGCCAGAGAAATGAGTCTGAACTAAAGTCTCTAGAAAGTTCTGAGGCAATGGTCTGCCAACATGTCCAAAGAACACAAGTAGGACCTACAAATGTATTCAAAGCCAGAGCACCCAAACGATATCAGCAATTAAGCAAAGGAAGTCCAGTTTGACTGCCACAAATGGAACTGGATAGTATGTTTGGTCTTTATGGGCCATCTGCCTCATGGTATATGGGCAGGTCCATCTAATTAAAGGTGCAAGATCTGGGCAGGAAGTGAATGGATAATAGCTATTTACCCCATATATTTTTTGGTTCATCTCCGTATGTAAGGTTCAGTGATAGCTACAGTAGAAGAGATGAAATTGGATAAAGTTCAGTTTCTAACATAAATTTATTTAGCCTGTCCGCTTTCTTCTGCAATGGAAGATCTGGATCACTTAGTTTTCTGTTCCCGGCATGATCATCTGATGATATAATCAGTCTACAAATACTTAAAATCATTCAGTTAACACTGAGAACCATTTGATATATTAGTTTTTGTCAGTTTTTTTGAGGTTAATGGGATTTTAAAATGTTTTATAAATTGCTTTTTATCTCCATTTTCTAAAATTGTTTCCTGAACTGTCTACTCACTAAATCAATGGCATCATGATCATATAGTGTAACAGGAAGAAATACAGGATTGCCAAAATTGCAAAAGAATAAGGAAATGAGAAAACTTTTCTTAGAAATAATCACATAAGAAAGCTGTCTTGGAGATGACAACACCCTTATGACCTTATCATATTATGGAAACCAAATTTAGGAAGCCAAAAATGAATGTATAAACCGCAAAAGAAAATGCATAGCATAAAGATACAGATTTCAAGTAGGAAATGTTAATCATCTTAAAAACTAGATATTGAGCATGCTGTCCACAGTATTTTCCAATACTCATTATCTCCCAATTTTTTGGCCAGATACGTTTTGTTTTTATTTTTGCCTTCTAGACTCTGTCCATATACTCAGGTAATCTTGGAGGCAGAGGATTCTGCATGATACTTCCTTCAAAGGGGTGACTCTATTGGTGTACGACTGAGCTAGTTTGTTGATTGACACTTCTGAAGTAGTTGAGGACATTAAGGAAATATGAGATCCAATTAGATATGGTGGGAATTATGGTAGAAGTGGAGAAAGGATGGCTTGGTTGTCTGTACTTTACATATGTGTATGTTGCACATCGAATGTGAGTATCTGCAGTCAAATCATGTTTAATGAGTACATATTATAGCATCTGTGTGTGCTGGAAGGCTGTGGATGGACAGATGAGGGGAACTCTTAGCAGTTTCCCTAATAGTTATAGATGTGACTCTAACTAAAAAGTCATAAAAATCATCGAGAGGGTAAATGGCGTGAATGTGTTATAATGTCTATGAATAATTTGGTGAAATCTCTGAGCCTAACAAAGTCAGGTGTGGGAAAATAGAGTCCTTCATGTTCCACCCACTTTCTCCTGACAAGGTGCCTTGTCCAGCCCCCAACTGTACCATTGCATTATGGTACTAACTACCTTCCTGCTCCCCTTCATGTAGTTAATAAACATCAACCAACATTTATTTAACACCCACTCTATTAGGCATTTTTCTGGAAGTGGGAATGAAGAGAAGAGGCAAGACCCTTATTCCCTGATCTAAAGGAAGAAACAGATAAATGATCACAGTGCAGTCTAATGATTATTCTGTTGGAGATAGATATACACTGCTTTATTCCCCTTTTCCCCAATTGATCCTGTCTTCATCCCTAGAATTATTGCAAAAATAGTTCACCGATTCTCCAACACAGCTGATAAGTAAGAGCTGACTGCTCCAATCTGCTTGATGACTACTCTGCCATCAAGATTTACTACCTCTCATCACAACACTGCCTAATAATAGCATAATTCCCATGGCTCTCTCTCAGCAAAGACATAAATATTTCATGAGGTTACATCCAAAGTTTATTTCTTGTCCTTGTTTTCTTTACTAGATAAACAGTTATGCCAGGCCTCCAACCACCAGATCTCCCGAATATTTTATAGATACACTCTGTGATAAACACTGTGGTTTTGTTATTTGATTTTCTTTTAGTTGTTACCTTGAATGGAAAAATACAACTTGTATCTGTCACGTTAAACTTTTTTCTTAAACACAGTAGCCCGCCCTTAACCACCAAGGATGTGTTCCAGGACCTTCTGTGGTCGCCTGAAATGGCAGATACTACTGAACCCTATATATACTATGTTTTCCCTAATATATACATAACTGTGATAAACTTTAACTTATAAATTAGTCACAGTAAGAGATTAACAACAATTAACAAAATAGAAAAATTGGAACAATATATTGTAATAGAAGTTATCTGAATGTGGTCTCTCTCTTAAAAGATTGTATTGTACTCATCCTACTTCTTGTGATGATGTGAGAGGGTAACAGGCCTACATAATGAGATGAAGCGAGGTGAATGGCATACGCATTGTGACATAGCATTAGGCTACTATGGACCTTCTCATGCTAAGTCAGAAGTAGGACCGTCTGCTTTCGGAGTTTTCAGACCATGGTTGATGGTGGGTAATTGCAACCAAGGAACACAAAACTGCAGAAATGGGTGACTACTATAGTTATCTGCACCCACGCTTGGAGTTGTGGTTCTGCGCAGGGAAAGTTCTGGCTTGTCGACCATGTTCTTAATGCTCACTCATTAGCTCAAGGATGTGGCTGGCCACTATCGTTAGGAAATGATATGTGCTTTGGGGGTAAAACTCCCAAAGAAAGAGAAGAAAAGTAACTTTTAGTCATTACTTTCCAATTCCGAGTCAGACCCATGCTGGGTCCTGTTCTTAGTGAGATTTACCCTTTTCCAGCAAGGTGTGAAGTGGATTTTATTGCCCTGGTTTTTCAGATGAGGAAACTAAGTAACTCAGGTCACACAGAGTCAAAACTCTGTAACCCAAGATTGCCTTATCGAAAGCCCACTGGGCTAAAGCCAGCTACTCAAGGGATAAGGAGAAAAACTGTAAGGGAAGAAGAAATAGCTATAAAACCACCAATTGAATGTACTGAATGTGTTTACTTTTTCCAAGCACCCTGGAAAGCAATGTTTTCTGCCCTCGATTCAGTTTACATTAGGACCCAGACAGGATGTGCGTGAATGAACCTGAATGGGCAGTGAGTATAAGTGGGAGCCCCAACCTGAAAAAGGCAGAGAATCTCAACAGTGTGCAGACAAGTCCCTGTTTGGTGTTATATCTTCCCCTCAAAAGCTGGCTCCTTCTGCGGTTCCCAAAGATTCCAACCCCAGGTCAGTCCTGCAGATTGAGATTGAAAACGAACCTCAGGCAAGGAGATTTAACTATCCAGCTGGTCCTGAGCATCCTGTCCCTGACTCTCCGAGTATCTTGAGAAGCACTATTTTGGAGTATGGCCTCCAACATGAAATGTGAAAACTCAAATCTTTAATCAAAGAACTACAGCAAAGTTTTAAAACTATAAGTTATGATCTATTATTGGGTTATGAAATACTTCACAGGCTTGTGGCCAACATTTTCTAAAACGTGGATAAAGTAAGATAGTATAGAAAATAAAATATCAAGACACACTGAACAAAACAAATATTGTATTGTGAACTTGTTCTAGCGGTGTGTATAAATACGTAAACACACACACTGTGAATACATATATGCACAAGACCTATAAATGTACAAGCGAATGCTTGATCCCCTGAGTAACATTCTTTCACCAAGGAATAACTTATTTTATTACCCCAGGACTTGGTTTGCTACCTGCAAAATTGGGACAGGAATGCTCCCTAACAATGAAGTAGTTACTGTTTCCTTTAATTTCCTGTAATTACAGTGATAATTTATTGAAAATTAGCAGTTCACCTTACGACCAATATCCAATAACTAATATTTTGAAAAAACAGAATATTTTTGAGTGGCAAACTTAGTCATTTTAAAATGTTTCCTTATATTTTCCACTGTGTTTTCCATGTTATCCATAATGAGCATATGTTCCTTGTCTTTTACAACCACAAAACACTTGAATGTTTTTACCACAAAGGCCTCCCAAGGGAAAAAAAAGCAATCCTTAGAAAAAATGCAGAATGACTTCCAAGAGCAAAATATCCTTTGGTGGTTTTGTTTTGTTGATGAAGTCCATGACTATGCAGTTAGTGATTAGTGTGTGGACATTTTTTTTGCAGGGAAAAAGATAATGTAAGTACATTCAAACTTCATCACTCCAAAAATGTTCTAAGAGCCGGAAGTTGCAACAAGTCGCTGTCTGATTTGGGCTTTCCTTTGGCAAGAAAGTTTTCTCCCAAAGCTATTGCTGATAAAGGCGGCCACTTGAAAGTCTTCTCCGGCAATTTTGAAGGAAGGATTTGCAAAGCACCAGCATGGGTAGACTTTTGCAAAATGCACTTGGGCCATTTGAGTCACACCTAGATTATGGACTCTAAGTAGGTTGTTTGAGGCGGGCCATAAAAGGAAAGTAAGCAAAGAAAAAAACAATCTTACCACCCACACTCCACTTCCAATGTTTTGTCTCCCAAAGTTCATGCAATTTAAGGAACTTTTATTCCTATTGCACCAATATTTTGCTCCTTTGCACCAAGAGTCGCTCTGTTAAATGCCTTAGTCTGCACTCTGGACTGGCTGGGATGGGGTACTGACAGCAATATTGAGAGCAACAGTAATAATTATGGTTGCTAGTTCTTAAGCACAGTCTTTGCAGGAGGAATGATGCTAACCGTTTTGCCTATGGCATCTATTTAAGTCCTCATGGACACCACTGAAGTAGGCGCTCATACTGCTCTCACTTCACAGATGAGGAGACTCAGGCACAGAGAGGAAGTAAGTGTTGCCTGGCATTGGGCGCCAAGCTAAGGATTTTGAATCTTGAAGGTTTTAGGCAAGGAAGTATCTGTATTTTTGGAAAGAGAATTCAGGTGACCTTCATATGGTAGACTGAAGGTGAAAAACACCAAATGGGTGAAAACTAGTTGGAAGACCATCGTTTGCTCCCCATAGACACCTCAGCTCTGCCAAATGATAAACTGCCCTCCAGTCATGCTGAGGAGTTAATGGTCTTGTGTCTTTCTACTCATTTTTCACCTCATGGCAGTTCCATTCTTCCATTTGCGCCCCCCCCACCCCACCCCCAGCTCATTCCTATTCCACCTCCAAGGGCTATTCATGGGACAGTTCCTTTCTGAAGAATGAGCTAACAGGCCAATGGCCTGGGTGAAAGGCAGCATACAGGGAGTTGGGGGTTAGACGCATCTGCTCAGCTTCTACCCAGTGGTGGCTTTGGGAGGTTCCAGAACCTTTCTGAGACTTACCTCAACTTTGCAATGGGAATAATATTACCCATCATGCAAAGTGGGTGTGGAAATTCAGATGATACTTTGGCACTTCCAAAGCCTCTACAAATAGCATTTACTTAAATAGTTTGTCATCTCAGAGGCCCTCCCCCGCCCCCAAGGAGAATGAATTGTTTCAATCCCCATTTTCCCTCAGCAGACCAATCCTACCTCTATATATGGTTGCACTAGGTTGAAATGACATGAAATCACGAGCAAGGGTCTGTAGTGTTCTCCTGCCTCAACCAGATTCTACATCCTTGCCCACAATGGTAGGCTGAATAGTGCCACCCTTTCCCAGAAATTTCCCTGGAACGTGTGAAAATGTTACCTTATATGGCAAGAAAATAAAAGGACTTTGCAGATGTGTTAAGAATCTTGAGATAAGAAGATTGTCCTGGACTATCCAAGTGGGCCCAATGTCATCACAAAGGGTCTTTTTTTTTTTTAGAGACAAGCAGGGTATAAGAAGTAGAAAGGTCAGAGGAGAGAGAGGAAATGTGACAACAGAAATAGAGGTTGGAGTGATGTAGTTTGGAGTTGGAGGAAGGAGGCACCAGCCCAGAACTGCAGATGGCCTCTAGAAGCTAAGAAAGACAAGGACACAGATTCTCCCCTAGAGCCTGCAGAAGGAATGAATGCAGCTCTGAGGATACCCTGAGTTTAGCCTGTAAGCCCCATTTTGGACTTGTGACTTCCAGGACCGGAAGATAACAAATCTGTGTTGTTGAAGGTATGGCATTCATGGTACTTTGTTGCAGAAGCAATAGGTAACTAACATGCCCATCTTGCAGCACCCTCCTTTCTCCCCAAAATATAGTAGTGTCTTCCTGAAGCATAAATGAAAGTATAACCTTGCACCTCTCCTACCTTCCACAGCCGTTTAACATACAATTTTGATTTCTCTAATGTTAAGGGATTCATGGAACGGTGGTTGACTGCAAATAAAGTGTTACCGAACGTGAGATTACCAAGGAAAAAAAAGCCCATTCAGAACATTTGCAGGCTTAGAGCAACCCTCATGGTATATAAATGGAATGGAATAAGAGCCAATTCTGTAGGTTTGCCAAATGTGGTATTCACTAAAGGTAGTAATGTGGGTATAGCAACTGTTTTTTAACATTTCACTTTAGTGAAATGTCAACGTTATCAAAGCACTAATTAAGAGTAAAATATTTGTGGGGCGCCTGTGTTGCTTAGTTGTTAAGAGTCTGCCTTCAGCTCAGGTCATGATCCCAGGGTCCTGAGATCGAGTGCCACTGGGATCGGGCTCCCTGCTCGGCGGGAAGCCTGCTTCTCCCTCTCCCACTCCTCCTGCTTGTGTTCCCTCTCTTGCTGTGTCTCTCTCTGTCAAATAAATAAAGTCTTAAAAAAAAAAAAGAGTAAAATATTTGTATGTAATTCTGTGGAAAGTATACAAATACTTCTCTTAATATGTGTAGAGAGTCTTAGTTTCCTTTTTATTAATTTTTCTAATACTGGGGTAGAGTATAAACCTTAAGGGGATAAAAGCAGAATCTGGTTTATTTATTTATTTTAAAAAGTCAGTAACCAGGGCGCCTGGGTGGCTCAGTCGGTTAAGCGGTTAAGCTCTGCCTTCCACTGAGGTCATGATCCCAGGTCATGATCTCAGGGTCCTGGGATCGAGCCAGCCTTGGACTCCATGCTCCACGAGGAGATTGCTTCTCCTTCTGCCTGCCACTCCCCCTGCTTGTGCTCTGTGTCTCTCTCTCAAGTAGATAAATAAAATCTTTTAAAAGAATAAATAAGGGGCGCCTGGGTGGCTCAGTCGTTAAGCGTCTGCCTTCGGCTCAGGTCATGATCCCAGGGTCCTGGGATCGAGCCCCGCATCAGGCTCTCTGCTCAGCGGGAAGCCTGCTTCTCCCTCTCCCCCTCCCTCTGCTTGTGTTCCCTCTCTCGCTGTGTTTCTCTCTGTTAAATAAATAAAATCTTTAAAAAATAAAAAAATAAAAAAATAAAAGAATAAATAAAAATACAAATAAAAAGCCAGTAACTTTTTTTTTACCAAACATTTTTTTAATTTAAATGCCATTAGCCATCATATAGTACATTATTAGTTTCAGGTAGAGTGTTCAATAATTCATCAGTTGCCTATAACACCCAGTGCTCATCACATCACTTGCCCTCCTTAACGCCCATCCACACCCAGTTACCCCATCTCCCCACCCACCTCCCCTCCAGCAACCCTCAGTTTGTTTCCAGACTCAAGAGTCTTTCATGGTTTGTCTGCCTCTCTGATTTCTTCCCATTCCGTTTTCCCTCCCTTCCCTTATGATCCTCTGTGCTGTTTCTTATATTCCACGTGAGTGAAACCATCTGATGATTGTCTTTCTTTGATTTAAAAAGCCAATAACGGTTAAGTGTGATTAATATTTACTGGCAAAGCTAATTATAACATTAATATGTAAATAAATGAAGTAACGCAGTTATGTAAATATGTATCAGCCAATGCATAACACCAAGTGAAGCAGTCTTTATTAGGCCAAACTTTCCTTCAAATTTATTTTTGCTTAAAATTCTGGAGATTCTTTAAAATGAAACTGTGACGTGAGGACACTATTTCTTTGCTCTATTAAGCAATAGTTTGACTATACCGCAAGTCGATTTATTGTATTTATTTAGAATTTGAAAGATCATAAAACGATAAGAAGATTCTTCCACAGTTAGGTTGCAAATGAAAAAACAAAAACAAAAAACATGCTCTGTCGAAAGGGTACAGAGTCAGGCAGCTAAGTAGCTAGCTCTTCAAAAGCTTTCTGATTATTTTCTTGTACAGGGGGGCATTCGGGTTCAGGCATATTTTCCTCCCATCCTTCAGCGAAGCTCTGTGGGGAGGAAAGAGACGCACCTTTCAGGGGTTGGTTTGAACTTGGGATTAGACGAGGGGTGAAGGGGGCGCGGAGGCGGGGGGACCGGGTGAAGAGGGGCGCGGAGGCGGGGGAGTGGGGTGAAGGGGGCGCGGAGGCGGGGGGTGCGGGGTGAGGGGGACGCGGAGGCGGGGAAGGGAAGGCAGAGGAGGCAGAGGAGGCAGAGGGAGGTGGGCGGGCGCCGAGAAGCAAGTGGCAGGACTCACATCATCTGGGGGGTGGGGCAGTGGCCTGAGACACCGATCACTTCCAGGCTACTGATGTGCCTGGGACGGACTAGGGAGGTGGTCTTCATACACACGCAGCGCAGGTCCTCATCTCCTCCTTCCAGGTCCACTGGGGGTTGGGTCCGGGAAACGGCAGTGAAAGAGAGAGTGGTGACTCCGGGAACCCCCATACTTACCTTAGGGATCTTTCTCACTGCGTTTGGCTTTCATTTCCTCCCCCACAAATCCTACCTCCCTCAGAGAAGCGTTATTGACCAGATGGTGAAGCGCACCCGGCGGCAGCGCTTGGCACAGCGCCCGCACACCTAGCGAGACCATGAAAGATGCAAGATTCTGGCCCAGGCCTAGGGGTTCCCCGACTCTCCCGCTCTGCTTCCGCGTGTCCCCCGGACGCCTTATTCAGCCCCCACCTGTGCGGAGGGCGACCCTTGCTGGCAGGAGCAGCAGCCCCAGGAGCAGCAGCCCGGCGCCCAGCCAGGGGCTGGGGGCGCGGGAACGCGCTCCGACGCTCATGTCCAGCAGGTGCCGCAGAAGCCGAGCGTGCAAGGGCAGTCGGGGCTGGGGCTTAGCTGGCCAGTGGCTCCCAAGACTCTCCAGGCCCGTTTTATCCCCAGGGTCCGGAAGCTTGGGGTGGAGGATGGGGAAGCTGAGCTACTTCTGGGAAGAGCTAGGCTCTGGCCAGCCAAGATTAGGGAGGGCGGGAAAAGCCTGAGGTCAGTTGTCCTGGCTGGGAGCTGAGAGCAGGATCCTCAACTGCAGCCTGAATTCATACACATGCACGCGGGCGTAGTTAGAAACAACCCTTGAACCTTAGGTGTCTGTTGCGTTATGTGTTAGGGTAGAATTCTCTGCCGCCACATGTTGCAGTTTACAGGGCTGGGATCTTCTTCAGACCTGAGACAGTTTCTGTTTCTTCCCAACTCCCAACTTTCCAAGCACTGCATACTCCCACCTGCCTTTCCTACAGATTACCAGTTACACATTATCAGTTGAGTTGGGTGGCTGTGGGTGTTCAAGGTGTGTCCTTAGTAATTGTTTTCTGGCTGGTAAAAAGTTGAATGTGGTCTTCAGAGGATGACTTAGTTTTTAATTTCACCCGAATGTGGAAGGCTTCCTCAGTCTCTTGATCTATCCCGCCGGATCAGCCTTCATCCAACATACTCTAGGGAGCAAAATCTGTTATCCTCAGCTATCCTCTTCCTTTGAGAAAAATTGTAAAAGTAATATTTGAACGCATTCCTTCTGTAAAAACTCAGTGCCTAGATGTTTCTCTGCTGGGCTGGGCCCAGAAATGAGGTGAAAAAGGAGAGTTTCCAGGCCGCCTTTCCCAAGCCAGTGCCAGTTTAAGGCAGGCTGCCCTGCCGGCCGGAGCAGTGATGCTCTCAGGAGGACACAGGGCATCCAGGAGTGGAGCGTGGAGAAGATATGGAGGAGTGGGTGGAGGGCATGCCACAGAATCCCACATAGGAAAGGTCAAGAGATCAATATGGACCATCTTCCCTTTCCTGAAAAAGGATGACTTGGGCTCTTGATTAAGGCAAAGGATGCCCTCATCTCAACGCCAGAGGGTTTCTGTCACACTGATTAACAGCGGTGACGGGCATCAGTAGCCCACTGCCGGGAACTAGGTGGTTCTGAATGCTCAGCAGGAACCAGACCTCTGCGGGAGTTAGCAGCTTACTTCCTGGGCCTCCGAGGTTCTTTCTCTTAGGATCCCACCACTTGCCTTTCAGCTGACTAAGTCCTATTCGAATTTCTGGTGTTAGCCTAACATCACTTCCTCAGAGAGGTCTTTCCTGATGGCTACAGCTAATTGTGTTCCCTGTTGGGTTTTTGTAGCACCCTCTGCCTTTGCGATTTCTCACAGATCTTCCAAACATGCACACAGGTACATTTTTTGGTAAAGATTTTGTTTATTTATTTGAGAGAGAGAGAGAGAGACACGTGAGTGGGGGGAGGGGCAGAAGGAGAGGGAGATAGACTCTCAAGCAGACTCCCTGCTGAGCATGGAGCCCAACATGGGGTTCCATCCCAAGACCCTGAGATCATGACCTGAGCGAAATCAAGAGTCAATCAAGACACTCAACCGATTGAGTCACCCAGGTGCCCCGAACACATGTACATTAGACACACAGATAGATATGCATATGAGTGTGTGTGTGTGTGTTTGAAAATATTTAAAATGTTTTCTCTCCCCAGATGGAAAGCTCTACGAGGTGAGACATCATAACGTTTATCATTATTCTAGCGCATGGGTAGGGACTTGATATAAAGAACTATATTCATGAAGATAATAAGTGTTGAAAATGATTCTGAGGCTTTGATTTATTCACGTGTCGTTTCTTTACTAAGTTAGAGCATGTCTGTACATTAACGTGTGTCCCATATGGTTGTGATGATTTGTCAACCTGTCTGCCTCTCCTACCAGACAATGATCTCTTCAAGGACAATTCTGTGTGACTTACATTTTTTTAATATCCAGCACCCAATGCAATGACTGATACAGAATATGCTGTACCTTAGACCAGTTTATTGCTTTAAAACTTGAGATCCGCAGTAAGGTTAGTGGCAGAGGGAATAGATAGAAGGAACGGTTTGGGCTATGAATGGGGGGCACCCTGGATTTGTGCAACCTTACCCCTGGATTTCAGTATTTGCAGGAAATAGTAAGTGACGATTAAATGATTCTTTCTGTGCATTAAATGAAATAGTTTAACCTGTGTACATGAAAATACAAGACATCTGCCTCTGAGGAGGTACAGTTTAGTGGAAGAACTCTGTCATGTCTCAGGAGCTGGCACTGTTGGATTTCAGTAGGAAGCCACTAGAGAAATAAATGAGACGTCTGAGCTATTTTGGAATTATTGGAGAAAAGTTAACGAAAATGACTGCAATCCCCACTTACTGCTTTGATGTATATATATATATATATTTTTTTGTAGTTGTTATTAACTATTACTTAATAAATGCATTTATTTTGTAGACAAACCATTTTAAGGCACTGAGCCTATGATGAGGAGATAATAAAAGGAGATATTAATATACAAAATTTGTGGACTAAATGCTTACTACATGAGTGTTCCCCAAAGTCCGTGTGCAGGTTGGGGTTGATGAACGTACTTCTTCGCCTATAACCATCACAATATGCTACTTATGATCAGGTCCTATCTTGTGTGCCAATAACGTGTGATATATAATGTAATCTCTTTATTAGCAAAAGAAGAATCAAGGAAAGCAGTGTGGTGGTTAAAAGCAGAGTTTCAAATCCCCACTCTGTCACCTACCTAGTTATCTGATCTTGGGGCAAATTTCCTAATCTCTTTGAACTTCAGTTTTCTTCTCTATAATGCTGGGGATGCTTATAATAGAATAATAACAAATAGTCGCTAACATTTATATATGGGTCATTGTGTAACATGCACTACTTCTAGCCCTTTGAATTTATTAACTCTTAATTTTCACATCAACTCTGTGAGATAAGCAGTATTATTATCCCATTTTAGAGATGAAGAAACTAAGGCATAGAGAGGTCTTGCAACCTGCCCAAAGTTACGCAGTTAGCAAGTGGTAGAACTATTTACCCAATTATGCTCTCTGCAGAGGATGTCCTCTTATAGCTATCTTGTGAGAATTATTTCATTCATACATACAAAACACTCAATATGCCTGGTATATTAAAATTTATCAATAAAGTTTAGCTATTATTATAATAAATTAAAAATGACACAAATCATCAACTGGTGATTTTGTTTGCTAGATTGTGGAATACTGAAGTGTAAAAAAACCCCAAAAAGGTAATTAAGGCATTTTTCAACAGTTCTGTTAAAATTAATAATATATGACAACAAAACAATAACAAATTTTGATTTCATGTTAATACTTGTGCAAGAATAGTGTGGGTGTAAATTTCAGGGATTAAGAAATACCAGAGGGAGGGGGGAGAGAATGGGCAAAATGGGTGAAGGGGGATAGAGAGTACAGGCTTCCAGTTATGGAATGAGTAGATCATGGAGATAAAAGGCACGGCATAGAGAATATAGTAAATGATGTTGTAATAATGTTGTAACGAGACAGCTACACTTCTGGTGCGCACAGCATAAGGTATGGGGAAGTTTAATCACTATCCTGAAATGAATGCAACATTGGGTGTCCACTATATTCAAATAAAAACAATTTTAAAAAGAATGAAAGGTCTGTTGATTACAAAACAATACTTATAAGTCTGATAAAGTTTACATTTTTTATTTTACTCATTCACAGGGTTGGTTCTAATACTAAAATTGTAACCATGCAGATATTAAGTGAATGCAAATATATACAAACATGTCAGGTTAAAACATTTAACACTATATAGAACCTCTATTATTATTATTATTATTGAAAATACTGGAGTTTTCTAATAGAGAATATTAATGCTTTTCATCATATGTTTTTTTAAAGGTTTATTTATTTATTTATTTGACACAGAGAGAGAGAAGCAGCAGAAGGAGAGGGAGAAGCAGACTCCCCGCTGAGCAAGGAGACAAATGTGGGGTTCCATCCCAGGACTCTGGGATCATGACCTGAGCCGAAGGCAGCCACTTAACCGACTGAGCCACCCAGGCACCTCTCATCATATTTTTTTTATTCTACTCATATTAAATATATTCTCTTTAAAATAAATAACCACTGCTTACAAGACTCACTTTCTACAACTTTATTCTTTTTAGGGTTTGAAGGCTAAAATAAACACTGGAAATATCTTTCAGAAAATGCTTTGAAACAAGACATCCTAAGACTAAGACAGTGAAAAACTCCATTAAGCGCCTAAATAAATTAGCAAACATTTCTTGAGCAAGTGCTCTATTCTGGGCTCTGTGTGATTCCAAATATCATTGACCATTATGGAATCTATTAATCATCATGGGCATAGCTAGTCTAACAGTAAGGTAGAGCAAGATAGGTTAATGCACATGTAAGTATTTGAAAAGAAAATTTTAAATAAATGAATGCAAAGCAGAGTGCCACATTTAACCAAGAGTTAGGGAATAAACCATACATGATATTTTGAAAGTAAGTTTGCTTATTGTCATCTTCTCTCTGTCATCTATTAACCAGCCTTCTCAGAATACCATGTGACTTTTTGAGGCAGAATGGAAAACATATCCAAAGTTTAATACAATACGAATAGGAATTTTGGATAAATAAGAACTCCAGAAAGTCAAGCCTTCAAACTCCTCCCATTCTTGGGAGATAAAAAGGTTTGACAAAGTGAACCAATTAAGCTGTTGACCCATCGCTTTCCAAAATTTTCTGGACTATTTTCTTGATTTTGGGAGCTTCTGGGTCCAGGCAGATTTTCTTTCCTTTCTTCAGTGTGGCTCTGCAAGAGGGAATGGAATTTTGTGAGTGCCCTGGCGTGACTCTCAGAAAGGATCCACGGGGCTGGATACAATAGAGTTGACGGGGAGAGAAGAGAGTTTCCCTAACGCCCAATGAGGCAATGATTACAGAAGCAGAGACTTACATCCCTTGAACATTGGCACAATGGGGTCCTGCTCTGAGCACCTCCAATTTTGGATGTTACTTGGATGAATGCCAGAGATGGTCTTCATACACATGCAGTAAAGTTCAAAGAACTGTTTCCTGTCCACGCTTTGAGCTAGGGTAGAAAGTGTGGCTCGATTAGCCATTGCGATTATTGCGGAGATCTTATCTCTTGACTTGTTTCCTTAGTCTCCTTGCTCGTTAACTGTACCTCTCTCATAAAGCCACTGGGTATATGATCGTCTTCAAACCTTCAGTAAAGTACCTTAGCAGAGTGCCCACGAAGCATCTCCTCGCCGCCTAGAGTTACTAGTATAATGCCCGTCTCCCGCCCCAGGAGAACCAGGGCAGGGTCCCCCCCCCCCCCCCCCCCTCTGCAGGGCAGCAGACGTTCCACCCTCAGTTTTCCCGGAGTTTCTCTTACTTTCTCCGGCGGCCCAGGGAAGCAGCGTGGTCAAGGGCAGGGATAGCACTAGCAGCCCCTGTAGGACCCGGAGAGGGCTGGTGCGGGCACAGGAGGAGGCGGCATTAGGTCTGAGGCTCATGGTGGAGAAGATTAAGCTGGAGTCGTTCCTGGAGACAGGAGACCTCAGCGTGAGGGTGTATTGCTGCCTAGAAGTCTGCAGCAATGTGACTTTTCATGCTCTCCTGATGCCATTTATGCAAGCTCCCTCAAGGCCAGTAAGGAGGAAAAAGATAAGGCAGGAGAGGTGAGGGTATATGGAAATACATGTGGGAGGGTGGGCAGGCTGTGCCCAACCCAGATAAATGCCAGGCGGGTCAGGGTTCCTGCTCAATTTCATTTTTACTTATTTTCACACTCTCCCCCATCCTTTTCTCAGTCCCCATCTCCTTTACACAAACATAGCCTCCCACTTCGGGAGGTAAGAACAAGACTGAAGTATTACACGTATTTTCTCTGCATCACTATGTGATAATGCCCTGATAAGGCAATCTGTAGGCTTAAAAGACACTTTATGAGTATCTGAAAACATAAATATGCAGCCCTTTCCGGTTGCCAAGGAAAGCAGTTGTTCCCAAATTGGCTGTTGACAAATGCTAGGATTTGTTTGTAGGATGTAGATAAAATATGAGCCAATAACCATAAAAGGCTCACTCTGTGTATTAGTTTATGGGCTGCTTTCTGTTTTCCAAGTGTATTATTTTTTTTATCATTTCATCCAGAAACTAGAAGAAAAATTCCTCTCCCCTTGTGTTATAAAATAAACTGCTTGTTTCTGACACCTGAGTCTACCCTAAAAAGCAAGCCCCAGCATATTTATTTTTTCTTTTATTTTTATTATTACAGGGAAGCATGTAATATAATTTATTGTAAAAGGTTCATACACTGCAGATGTATGTGGAATAAGAAGTGTTATCATCATTATTCTATATCCTCACTCCCCAGTGGTAACCTTTGGTAACAAGTTGGCATTAGTTTTCTATTCTACCTGCATTTATATACACATGTATACATATGCATAGAGACACATACACATCACTCATAGAGAAGCTCATATATAGATAGAGGTAGACACAGAATTTTTAATAAAAATTGGATCATTATATAGCTTGCTTTTGTCCTTCCAAAATATGTCTTCAGCATCCTTTCATGCTACCCCAATGTAGTTTTGCCCCATCCTTTTTTTAATGGCTGCATGACATTCTATGGCATGGGCAATCCTCTGTCCAACCTCTGTCTTATTGGTGACCTCAAGGGTGTTTCCAGTTTTGCAGTATTACAGATTGCAATAAAATCTCTATTCCTCAGTTCTCAGACCCTCCTTATGGGTCTCCATCTCAAACCCCACATGATATAAATAAAGTCCCACAGAGCTGCAGGGCAGACCTACACATCACATGCTGGCTGGTGTGTATTATTGTCTGGATCCCTGTTTCTTCTATAAAACTTGCTGCCTCAACTGGCTTTTGAAAGCCGAGGCGTGCCCTAGGTTTCTTTGAATGCTTTAGGTAGCCTTCGGGGTGTAGGATAATGCAATATACAGCGGGTCCTAAACAGTATTAGTCAATGACTGTGTATCACATGAAGGAAAGTTTCTCTTTCCTTTTTAATCAGACACAATCCTCAAACCAAACTCCATGTGGTCCCAAGTACCTATGGTATAGAAAAGGTGATTTAGAAGGCTGGGAATAAAGGATAAAGTTCGGGCCACAAGCTCTCTTCCTATTAAAACTATGCACGAATACTACACATTATTATTTAAACTTCCCTTTTTTTTGCCAACTTTTTATAACTTTAAAATTCTGGAAAAAAACACTCAAAATATTCAAATGTACAAAATTACTTTTTTTATCAAAAGAATGAATACAGTAAATTATTTTTTCCAATTTTTTTTAAAGATTTTATTTATTTGACAGAGAGAGAGAGAGAGCAAACACAAGCAAGGGAAGCAGCAGAAGGAGAGGGAGAAGCAGGCTCCCCAACAAAGCAGGGAGCCTGATGCGGGGCTCGATCCCAGGACCCCGGGATCATGACCAGAGCCAAAGGCAGCTGCCTAAACCCCTGAGCCACCCAGGTGTCCCTTGTTTTAACTTTTAAGTCAATGTCCCCTGTTGTTTAACAGTGACTACTACACCTACTTAAGTTCATAGGTCCTGTTTTATAAGAGTATTTCTTATTTTTCTCACCCCATTTATTTTCCTCTTGTAACTTCCAGTCTAGCAGTAGAATATCTTAAAATGATTTTCCATCTCTCCCAACTCAGAAATTCATTGTCTAAGAAACAGGATCAAGAAAAAGCTGAGATGTGGAGTGAATTGCAGAGAGATTATCAGTAGGAAACAGAGTAAGGAGAATTAACTTCTTTCTAGTTCTTCCTGAGTGATGGCTTTATTGTCTTTCCTCATTACTGAGATTGAAATGTTATTAATTCTCTGGTCAGATATATTTTTATTCAAATGTAAGCTCAAAACCATTTCCAGAGCAAGATACAAAGATTTTTTTTAAAGCATCATAGTATCTTTCTTTTTCCATCCATCATAACCCCCAACACATATTTGCTCACTGTATTTATTGGCTTCACTGGACACTTTTTCCCTCATACATACACTATCCAACTTTCTTTCCTCGTTCATTTAGTATCAGGAAAGAGGTAGGCACGTAGAAGAGTATCATTAAGTCATTGTCTTAATCAACAAATTTGTCACAAAAGACACATCGTCAGCAAGGTTCATGAGGAAGCATTAACAAATTTCTTGAGCCATTAAAATTTCACAAGCCTATTAGTTGGCATTTGAGGTAAATAATGTTTTGCTAGCTTTCGCTGATTCAATAAATATTAAGTATCTACTATGTACCAGGTGTTTAAAAGTTCTCTTCGTTGTGTGACTTGGTCATTTAACTATTTCTTTTTTAAAAGTGAGACCTCAAATATTTGTGCAAAACAATGGGACATCAATACTAATCTGCTACTACTAGAAAAGATACTTTGAAATCAGTTATTCAACTAAAAGAAGTCAGCTTATACAAAATAGTATATTTAAATCAATGCTATGAAATTAGTGTCCGGGTTCTTGGGTTTTAAAATGACAGCCTTTTTATTGATCTGACATTGTCATGCTGTTCATTTTATTTTATTCTGTGGTAAGTTACTTTATCTCTTTTTCCTTTAAGTCATTGTATAAATAGCAGAGTCATAGAGTCATTCAGGAAACTAGCAAGTTTTCTAAGACTCAAAACAACTTATCTGTTAGCTATTTTAAAAGAAAATATCTAGAGGCATTGGAGGAACATTATCCATGAAAATTAAGATACATTAACTCTGTCTTACATAAAAGATTTTGAACTGACATCCCCCAAGTATGAAGGAAATAAGCTATCACTTGCAAATTAGTCCTAAAAGCAATTGGCACAGAAAATCTTAGGGCTAATACAATTTTGGGTCTTGTTGTTAAAGCACCTTCAGCAATAAATTGAAATTCTAGCCAATAAAAGATTTCCTATATGTGCTGAAACCAAATACGTTTTCTGTATAATTCTGAGTTGACAAGAATGATCCAGACCTTAATTACTCTGGCAGTCAAGTCAATTGAGGCTGGAGACTGCCCAGAGATGAAGTGGGGGGGGGGGGGGGGAAAGGGGGGGGAGGGGGGGGAGGGTGAAAGAATTCAGGGGAAATGTCTTCCTGGGTGCTGTTAGACAGAAGCACTCACTGCAAAGTTTGGCAGGCCTGAGAATTTTCACTTTATGTTGATGAATACCATCCACTGAACATCCAATGCATAATGATACTCTTGTGGAACAAGCCAATCCCAAATTTAGTGGCCTACAACAACAATTTATTATTTCTAATAATTCCGTATGTTAATGAGTGGCACTTGGACCTCACTCAGGCGGGTGTAGTCAGAGCACCACTGGAGGGGCTGAGACCCCCACCACAGCCTCACCCCCCTGGGAGGGCCGGGGGCTGGCTGCTAGCCCCGGTGCCTGCTGGGGCAGCCCATCCTCCTGCTCCTCCTTCTCCAGTGGCATGATTTTACTTCTCAGGAATACATGAAGAACAAGAACGGAAGGGAGGTAGAAAGGGAGGAAAGGTGAGAAGGAGGGAGTGAGGAGACAGGAGAGTTGGGAAGGGAAGGGAAGGAAGAAAAAAGAAAAAGAAAAGTGAAGGCACAAGCCCTCCACTCTCCTCCCTTCCCTTCCCCTCACATCCTCTCCTCCTGGTCCCCTCCGCCCTCCTCGCCTTTTCCACCTCCTCTCCTCCCCTCCTTGCCTCTCCTCTTCTGTGATTTTTCCTTTCTCCCCTTCCCTCTCCTCCCCTGCCCCTGAAACCCGACTGCACCTCCTAGATTCATTCCCTTTCAGGAGCCTTCCTCCGGCGGTGGCACACCACAACAGTGTCCCTCGGCTGCTAATGATGGCTGCCCAAGGTCCTCTCTGGGCACAGCCCAGGGCCTAAAGGGACTGTCTCGCCCAAAGTTGTGCCCGCCCCCGGAGATAGCCCTCATCTAGTGACCGGTCGGTGGGGGGAGTACAGAGATCCGCTCTCTTGCCACAATTCAGAATGGCTCTGAAAGGCTACCCCAGCTCCAGAGCTTCGCAGAGCCGCCCGGGGAATCTTCTGCTGTAGCGGCAGGCTCTCCCTCTACCCGACCCTCCCTTTACTTCCTGACAGATGGGAATTCTTAGAGCACTCCTCAGTAAACTTCCTGCACACAAATGTCCTCTTGGAGTTTGATTCTAGGGAATCCCACCTAAGGGACTCTTTCTCTCTTTTTTAAAAAAAAACCTAGTCTCTTCATTCAGCTTTCAAGTAAAGCTTTGTCAGAGAGAACTCAGTATATTGGCCGTCAAGAGGCCTTAACTTCGTCTGAAAGCTTCTCACTTTTGTCATCTCCACATTGGAAGGATCCTGGGCTTGGTCTAGCATGTAACAGGATTATCAATAAATGGGTGTTGATGGATGAATATTTATAAGAAGGAAAACACACCATACATGTTAATAATGCTAACATATGAATGACAGAGAATAGAGAGAATATGAATACATTGTTTCCAGAAGCTTCCTAAAAAAGACTCCTGGAAACAAATTCTTAAGTGTACTAAACATCCATGCATAGATAGAAAGAATATGGATATGTTTGGGGAAAAAATGATGGCACTTAAACTATGGAGCTCTCAGTTTTCTGAATTTGAATGAGGAGAAAGGAACTAATATTTGTCAAATATCTACTTTGTTTCAGGATTAGGCCTTAGTGCCTGTGAGATGGATATTTCTGTACTGATTTTACAGACAAGAAAACTGAGGGATGGAGATGTTAAATAAACTGCCAAGGTCAAATAGCCAGAAGTGCTCAAAACTAGATCTGAAACACAATTACTCTGACTTGGTACTGTACCACAAAGGGTAAAGAACTATCTCATGCCTCTCATGCTAGAAATGAGTCAGCCATTTTTCTCTTTGTCCATTCTGGAGGTGAGTCAGAAGCAATCACCCCACATTTATGGGGCGGCAGAATCACCTCTATTAAGAATGTGGATTTTTCAGAGGAGGAAGGGGTTCTTGTCATTTCTCAATATTTAAAAAAATGGAACTCTAGACTTTGTAAAAACAAAATTTTACACATAAACTCTAGGTCTTTCTACGTCGTTATTTCACTGCACATATTTGAAGTATGAATAATCCTTTTTGGGAATGTAATATTAATTTTGCTGACTAAAAGCAAACCAGGACCGTCAGCCAAAGTCAGAATCATGTGCACTCTCTTTGTCTTCTGTGATTCAGTCAGGCAGGAAAGTCAAAATCCCCAGGTGCTCATTCTATGTGGTAAATTTCTCAATTTGTAACATCCAGGAAGGACCTTTGAAGTTATGTTGTACAATATGAGAGTTACCCACAGCAATTCTTTTCCTTGTGCAGGAATTAAAAGTATGATAGAAAAACAAAGCCACTAGTCAGATTTTATCATAGATCTTGTCATAACTTCAGGAATTGAAGGATTATGTGAAGGTGTCACACCCAGAGGCAAGCAGGAGAATATGGTAAAATGAGGGACATTAATTAAACATGGAAAATTGTCTGGTTTGGGGGAGTAACATAAGTATTTTAGCTGACATCTTTTTCAAGTCCCAGTGATTTTATAACTGACAGTGAGTTTCAGATGGATAACAGTGGGGGTGTAATATTTAGGAGTTTGTATGAGGAAAATATAAGCTATATCCCTAGAAGAACTTCAGTGGGTTAATTTTCCCCAGATATGTTAGTCCTTGAATTTGCTAGTGGCAGGATCAATAGTAATAGTAGGATTAGTGAGTCGTAGCTGTCACTGAGATTCTTGTATAGGTTATCTACATCAGTGATATAATCTATTTTCTTTATAGAACAGCCAATTATAGCATGAGCATGACAAACGGAATTGCAAGAATATTACAAATGAGGTCTTATTCTATGGTCTATAAACAAGCTAAACTTACAAATCTTGCTTCTGGAAAAAACAAAGATCTAGAATGATGACAAAGAAAAAAGTAATCAGCAATGTTTATTTCTTCACAGAACATACATTTCACCTATTCAAAGGACATGTAATATGCTTTCAGTTATTATTGTCACACAGTTACTCAATGAGTATTTTGGGGCCGATATGACAAATCAGAGACTGTTTAAAACACTGAAATTTGTAGTTCTCACATCTATGGTAATTTGGCTTGCTTTCTTAATGTTTCCCTAATATTAGTGTATGGTTATAGGTTCAAAGGGAAGAAAAAAATACTGTTTGAGAGTATGTAGCTTAATGATTTTTTTTAAGATTTTATTTATTTATTTGAGAGAGAGAGAGAGCACAAGTAGGGGGGAGCAGAGGCAGAGGCAGAAGGAGAAGCAGGCTCCAACGACCCAGGGCTCCATCCCAGGACCCTGAGATCATGACCTGAGCTGAAGGCAGACACTTAGCCAACTGAGCCACCCAGGCACCCCAGAAGTGTAATGAATTTTTAAAAAATTTTGGGGTATTTTGTGCTTTTATCTATTGCTAAAAAAATTTGTCAGCAAATCATCTCTGAACTTTTCCATATCTTTGTATCTTCCTGTCTTTTTTCCTTTTCTCTGTCATATAGATATATGAATATATAATCATAATGTATTGCTATAATTAATATACTAAATTAATAATAATATGTTAATACATATATGAATCTAATTGGTATTCTACATATAAGGGAAGAGATGAAAAGATGTAGAATAAATTAAGTTAGATATAGATATACTAATAATATATTAGCCTGTACTAAGAAATACATGTGTTAATATAAGCATATATATTAATCCAGTAGGGGTATGAGTATATATGCATATCAATTGGATTAGTCTCCTTCTTTCCATTTTCTTGCTTTTCCTAAGAATGAGCTATTTATTTTTTTTAAGATTTTATTTATTTATTTGACAGAGAGAGAGACACCGAGAGCAGGGACACAAGCAGGGGGAGTGGGAGAGGGAGAAGCAGGCTTCCCGCCGAGCAGGGGCTCGATCCCAGGACTCTGGGATCATGACCCTAGCTGATGGCAGATGCTTAACGACTGAGCCACCCAGGCTGTTTAGATGAGCTGTTTAGATGAACTTGCTGTTTTGATAGAGACAGTGGGACTCGTTTAGCCTGGACCACACTTCTGCTTAAGCACCTACTATGTGCTCAGAGTGTCCTAGAAACAGAGATGAATGTGATAAACATATCCTTGACCTCATGGAGCTTACAGTGAAGTTGGATAGACACTAAATAAATGATCACATGTATATCGTCTCTATAGATTCTGTAATCATGTCAGTGACAAAATGTTAGGAAGGAAAAGAACAAAGTTCTATGAGAGGATGTGAAAGAGGCCTTCATCTGGTAAGGGTAAGGACCAGTGGAGGCCCTAAGTGACAGGTAAACTGACCTCGAAGGAAGGATGGAGTTAGCCAGATAAAAGTGAGGTGTAGATGTTATGGGTTGAGGGGACTGCATAGGCCAAAGCTCTTGTTGGATTACTTGTAGATAAGAAGAAAGAGAGTGAAGGAATTACGATTTCTTCAACACCACACTGAGCAGGTTACTGATGTTAGGACACGATCTGATTACCTGAGGTTCGGGATACTTTACTAATTCTTAAGCCAATCTGTGTCGGGTACTGGGGATGCAGAGATGAATGGCATATGATTGATGATCTGGGGGAACTCAGTAGAATAAAGAATCTACAAACAAAAAAGCCCCGCAATACATTTGCTAATCAAAGAAATTCACGTATCTAGAAGATGCTAGCAGAACATCAAAATGGAAACCAACGAGTTACTCCGGGAGTGCCAAGGAAAATTTCCTGAAGGAAATACTGTTTGAGCTGAGTTCTAAAGGATGAATAAGCTTCTTCCTATAGGCAGAAAGTGGTAAGGCCCTTCCAGGTAGAGGTTCCATCAAATGCAAAGGCGTGGACCCTGGAAAGAACACGCCCAGTCAGGGAACTAAGCTCCTGACGGCATTGATGCAAGGGGAAAGGGACGTTGAAGCAGCAATCAGGGGTCAGATGAGACAGAACCTAACCTGCCCTGCCTTGCAACTTTGATGTCACATCTAGGAAATAGGGAGCCAGTTAGGGTTTGTGTTTTCTAAACAGCCTGAAGGCTGTTGGTGCTCTGGAGGAGTAGCTAGAAGGGGACTGAGCTTGGAAAAAGGTGGGACGAATGTAATGGCCCTGGGAAATGAGGGTCCTCTCTGCTAGCCAGAGAGTAGCATAGTTATTTTTAAGATAATGTGGAATTAAAAATAAATGGAAATTTTGTAACAGTATAGGAAGGAAGAAACAACATAAATAAATTTTATAAATCTTTTATTTTTTTTTCCCAAAGAACAAAAGAAGTGCTACAAACCAATGAGACACGTAATAAAGAGTAACTTTCACATGGTAAGTGTGATGCATAGATAATTCTTTATCACAAAATGATCAAAACCTTAACCTGTGTATACTTTTTGAAAACTAAATGTGAATCTATATTTAAATAGCTCAAACATCTTTTCAAAACTTTACAAGTACAAATCATTGTGAAGTTTGCTTTTATTCCTAAAAAATGCAAACAATGCATTTCTATTAAAAAAAAAACTAGAAATAGGGAATTTGCCTATTTCCTAGCTTCTTCATCTGTCCAAAACATATATTTAGTGACTAGAATTATAGTACTCCTAGTAAAATGGTTAATACACACCATATAATCAAGATTTAGTAAGTCATGACATTATGCCATACTAAGAAGACATCAAATGTCTAAAATTATAGGAAAAAAACATATTAGTTCTTATAGAACTTAAACATTTAAAAATTCTAAATAAGGAAGCATATTTTTTACAAATAACTGCATGTTACACCAGCTTTTTAAGGCAATATAACTCAGCATCCCAGAGTCAAGAGCAAGGAAACCTAACATATTCCCCAAGAAATGATACCAAAATATCTCCTATTTCATGAGGCGTGAAGATAACAATTTACCTCCACCTACAGCATTCTAATGAAATAACATTCACATATTAAACCCACAGTCTTCTCAGTAACACTGTAAGGAATATATTCTAAAAATACAAGTCACTTTGAAAGCTTAACGACCACTGATTCTTGACTCACAATTTAATCAATTGCCAAAGATTTCAAATAGCACAGCAGATAAAATAACAGCAAATAAATAGCGGGAAATACTGTGTTAAATACTTCATAAGCTGAGCATTAAACTTGAGGGACAAACATAGGTGCCTCCCCACCATCCTTTTCTCAAAGTGGGAAATTTATGAAGAAGCCTAACTCATTGGAGAAAACTTGTCCTTGCTTCTTGTCTTCACTGGTTCCTGAGACACTCAGGAAACTGCTCTGCTAAGGAACTGGGCGATTTTTCCAGTGCATGGTCCTTTCTCTTAATCAGTTTTTCTTCCGCTGTTGAGAAAAGAATCATATTAGTTTAACCAAGTTTCTACACTCCTGTCTACTCAGACCCGTTTTCAAAACACAGAGCTTAAGAGCAATGAAAAAAAGCAAAGGGTGGACGCAAGGACTATACTAACAACAACAACAAAATACATCTCCGTAATGAGCTCTATGGAACCACTTAGGCAATGACATATGAAATTGGTGATAAGAGTCTTCCCAGGACATTCCACAACAACTTCTCCCCTTTCTCTTGAACCATCTTTTATTCTAGCGTGGTCTGGAATGTGGTAGGCAAATCCCAGGCAGAGAATAAGGACCTTGAGAAGTCTGCACTCTCAAAAGAGAATAAAAAGCACAAAGATCAAAGCGGCAGGGTACCTGTCCAAAATTTTCTGGATGACTTTCTTCATCACTGGGGTTTTTGGGTCCAGACAGACTTCCTTCTTGTTCTTCAGGGTGGCTCTGCAGAAACCAAAAGAGGATGAGCCCTTGAGCCCTAGGGGCTCAAGACTCGGGCTGAGAGACTTCTCTCTTGTCAAGGTCACAGTGGACACCGCAGCGCAGGAGGACTTACAGGACTTCCACCTTGGAGCACTGTGGGCCGGCAGCGATCACCTGAATCTTAGTGATCATTCTGGGATGAATCCCTTGTGTGGTGGTTAAACACATGCAACGCAGCTCCCTCACTATGGTCGAGACGGGACCGGCTGCGGGACAAAGAGAGACACCGTTCTAGGGCAGGTTGGCGGAGAGCTCTTCCCCCCGCAAGCCCGCCCGGGCCACCTCCCAGCGCCGCGACCGCCGCCGAGGCTGGGCGTGCCGCTCGGCCCGGGTGCCTGCCGCGTGCTGTGCGCGCTCACCGCTGGCGAGGGGCCCCGGCGGCGTCAGCAACAGCAGCAAAAGCAGCGCGCACAGCGAGCCGGAGGGGCCAGGGAGGCGGGCGGCGCGGCTGGGCGGGAGGCTCATTGCGGCAACCAGGGTGGTGAGGGGTGCGGTTCCAGAGGCAGGAGAGGAGCCGGGATCTGAAGCTCCTGAGCACTGTGGCTTCCCCCAAGTCCTTTGCATCCCTTTTATCTGCACGGGCCCCTGCCCCCCGGGCAGGAAACTCAAGCGTTGGGATGCTCGGGAAATTCCCGGGATGAAGGGGGGCGGGGCGGGAAGGGGAGCAATGGGTGGAGGGGGGCTGAGCAGAGGGAGTTGAGGAGGAGGGTGACTGGGAGGAGCTGCCTCCTCCTCAGCTGGTTGCTGCAGGGATTTCGTCCCCTAAGCCAGCCAGGGCTAGCGAAGGCCGGCTTCTCCTGGGGACGGAGCCCTTTGGGAGAATCCCCTCGTTCCCATCTAAGGAGGAAAACTGGAACCAAACTGCCAGGTTTGACTTTAGAAAAATTTCTGAACGATCTTTCTAATTTATCATCATCATCATCATCATCATTCAGGAAAGTAAGGTGTGATTAAAACTGCACTAAACAGAAAGGCCTTCCTCTTCGGCTTGCAGGCAGGTCATTCCAGGTTTCTGACTCGAATTAATTTCTGATTCTTTGGATTTCGGCTAGCTTTAGAGGCCAAGATACTTTGATGAAAATATCTCTATTCCCGCTTGAAGCCAGTGGCAGGGACTCCCAAATCAATTCTGCTAACTGGAAATGCTGTCCTTGTAGCTTAGCAAGCATTGGCGTGTCCGGGTGGTCTTCCAAAATCTTCAAAAATCACTAAGCAAATTGCCCTGTAAGATGATGCCTTGCTTTCGGCAGTTCAATACACTGGTGAATTGGAAGAGGTGGGTCTTTTTTGGGGGGAGGGGATGTGATGGGGTGCGGTGAGTGCAGACTAAAGCGGAGTCCCAGCTGAGCCTGTTCCAGCGATGGCTCCAGACTCTGGCCAGGTGTGTAATTGACCCAATTCTGACAGGCTGTGGGAGGCTGATGACTTTGAAGAGCTCTTCTGGAAGTTTGGTGTGGGGATTTGAATTCATGTGGCAGCAAGACAGCACCAACTCTGGTTTCGCTCAACTTCATGGGAGAGAAGAACCACAAGCTTCTGGAGTGATTCAGCATCATGATCAGTGGCTGCTTTAATCCACAGGTCTGTTTGAATCCAGGTGAGCTCAGAGCTGCCCGCTGAAGTTGAGGGGTGAGGTAGCTGGAAAGGGATGAGGTAGCTTCCAGCTTCCTCACCCTCTCTCTTCTCTCTCTCTCAACTGTGGAAATAGAATGCTGAAGTTTTAAAGGTAGGTCTTTCACATGTCTAACTCTGTGGAAGGCATGAGTATGATATTGGAATGACACATGGGCTTTCGTTCATGGAACTCTAACTAAATCCTCTTCTGGATTGTTCTCAATACCCTTGTTGTCACAGTAGGCCAGCAAAGGCAATGGGTAGACATGACAGCAACTGGAAGCCAGTCATGGAAAGAAATTGCTTTCCTTGTCCCCAAAGACCCTGGGGAATTTTATTGACTCCTCCACATAGCTTCCTTGGCAGAACATCACCTCCATTGGTGAACAAGGAGGAGGTCTCATAAACCTTTAGAACTTTTGGTCTGAAAGGAAACTTGAGAAATTGATGAAGACTGGGAGGTTTGGCCTCACTTTTGGGGAAGCTAAATGGGAAGTTTTCTGTTCTGCACAGCTTCCTGATACCATCAGCATCATACCTGACTCAGCTGATATAATCCTTCATCCTTCTAGGGAATGGTAATCTGGGAAAATAACCTGCCTACAGATTTATTATATTGACTTTTTAGAGATTAGAATGCATCTAAAGACAAAAGGTAAGCCTCACTGATGTGAATAAAACAAAACTTCAAAAACGTGACTAAAAATCTTGGGCAGTTAAATTCAGCTTAACCACAGCAAATAAACCACAATATAATAAGACCTTGAAAAAAAAGCTTCATGACATAGGTTATTTAGGGGTGTGTATGTGTGTGTGTGTTTAGATCAGTTCCAAATAACCTATTTAAATATAAATGAATTTATGGGTTATTTTGGCACTAAATGGTAAGATCAGAGAAGGGTCATGAGACATGATTTCCAGTTCCTCCTGACATTCTTATAGATGTGCGTGTTTCACTGGTTTGCATTCTGAATCAATTTGCCATGGATTATTTACGGAATATAAGGCAAAAAAATTTTCTTCACCTGGCGGGCAAGTAATAGAAAGTTCCCAGGAGATGTAGGCTGTTGGGTTGCCCAACCTAACCAGGAAACGGTGTGTAACTTAACCTGGGTTCTCATTGGAATCATTCTGGCCCACTGCCCATGCCTAGCTCCTGTCCAGGCATCACTGGTGTGGGCCTTCTGCAAAGACAGCTAGGAATGTGGATGGCCCAAAAACTCCCTGATGTTGAGAATGACAGCACCAAGTACCATAGGAGGCAGGGTTCTTTAAAAGTAGTTGTTTCTTTTAAAGGGAGGCTATTTGCCTTACCTGCACTCTGTCTAGGTAGTGGAGAAAGGCACTGCGTTATTTTTGTCCCTAAATATAATCAAACAATCCACAAAAGGACATTGACATCCTCATAGCCTGAAAGACTGACTTGTTTGTCAGAAGCAATCGAATTTTAGTCATAATACCACAGACTAATGTAATAGGAATTAAAACATTCTTAATGGTTTGTGGCTTCCGAAACACTTTCATGCTCATTATCTTTTGAGCCTCATATCGATTCTTTGAAGCAGATAAGAAAAATTCTCCTATCCTCATTTTAGGAGCAGCTTCTCCTGCTGACAGGGGATGATACACAGGAAATAAGAAGTTGAGAATTAAAGTCTTAAATGTTTCCAAAAGCCCTGGGCTTCTCAGAAATAGAACCATCCATTTGGTCTGGGCTAAGCAAATAATAATAATAATAATAAAATTTTTAAAAATCATAACAGTAAGGCCAGAGAGTTAAGTAGAAAAGCAACGACTAGAAGTGAAGCACTAGAGAATCTGTCACAAGAATTTTTTTAATTGGGTAAAATTGGTCCATGATATTATGTAAGTTCCGGGTGTACAACATTTAATTCATTATAATTCGGTATCTGTACACTACAAAGTGATCACCACTAGAAGTCTAGATACCATCCATCACCATATAATTGACACCCTTCACCCATTTTGCTCACCCCCTCCTCTCTTCCACTCTAGTAACCACCAGTCTGTTGTCTGTATCTATGAGTTTGTTTTTGTTTCATTTTGTTTGTTCATTTGTTTAGTTTTTTTTTTTTAGATTCTACATATAAGTGAAATCATATGGTATTTGTTGTTCTCTGGCTGACCTAATTTACTTAGCATAATACTTTTAAGGTCCAAGGTTCATCTATGCTGTTACAAACAGCAAGACTTCATTCTTTTTTAGAGCTGAGTAATATTCCGTCATTATTCCATATATATGTGCACACACCACATCTTCTTTATCCATTCACTCACTGATGGATGTTTAGACTGTTTCCATTTCTTGCCTATTGTAAATAATGAACCTAGGGGTGTATATATCCCTTTGAATCAGCATTTTTGTATTCTTCAGATAAATACCAAGAAATGGAATAGCCGGACCATATGGTAGTTCTATTCTTAATTTTTTAAGGAATTGCCATATTGTTTTTCATAATGGCTGCACCATTTTACATTCCTACCAACAATACACGAGTGTGCCTTTTTCACCACATCCTCTCCAATGCTAGTTATTCCTTGTCTTTTTGATAATAGCTATTCTAACAGGTGTGAGATGATATCTAATTATAGTTTTGATTTGCATTTCTCTGATGATGAGTGATGTTGAGCATCTTTTCATGTGTCTATTGGCTATCTGTATGTCTTCTTTGTTCAAAACCCCTCCCTATTTTTTCATTAGGTTGTTTTCTGTTTGCTTTTGAATTGTATGAGTTCTTTATGTATATTGGATATTAATCGCTTATCAGGTATATGATTTGCAAAAATCATCTCCCATCCAGTAGGTTGATGATGACTTCTTTTGCTGTGCAGAAGCTTTTTAGTTTAACGTAATCCCATTTGTTTATTTTTTCTTTTCACAAAAAAATTTTAGTGTTTTTCAGATTATACACTATATTCTTCACAGTCACTAGCAAATACCCCATGGCTCTCCATATGTGGTTAACCACTTGTATTGCAAAACAAACTGAAGAAACAAACATATTTTAAGCTGTTGAAATCCCCAGTCTATGTATTCCTGGCCTTTGAGGCAACACTGATGTCAAACAGTCAAGAGATTTCCAGATTAACCAGCCTGAAACTGTCACCTGCTTTCCAAATTCCTCTCTTTCTTCAAGACCAGTGTGAGGTCCTGTCTTCCCGGAGAAGGTTTATTCTGGCAAAGCCAATTGTTATGTATTCTTTTTATCTTCAGTCTTTGAATATCTAATGTACTTGTGAAAACTGTCTCATGAGACAGAGTTTATTTATTCCTTAATTTTGCATTTGTCTCTCTCCAGTCAATTATAAACTCTTTAAAATGAGGGGTGATGGAAATGTTGAATCACTATATTGTACACCTGAAACTAATATTATAGTGTATGTTAACTAACTGGAATTTAAATAAAAACTTAAAAAAATAAAATCAGTGGTAACGTCTTCTATTTCTCACATAGCCTCCTTATGTTCCCAGTTCAGTAACAGTCTATGAACATTTAATGACAGATAATGATAACTTTTTATTTTGCAATGTTCTCTGAATTACAAGTGGACCTTAAAGTCAAGGAGAAGAGAATAGGGTGGTTTGCTGCCATTAATCATTTGAACTGTCCCTAAGAATAACCATGAAATAATTTTCAACACGGGGGAAAGCTAATTCAAAATTGAGGAGTTCAAATGATATTTTCAGTCTTTGGAATTTGAACTATTCAAAAGAATGTTCAGAAACCAGCAGGATATTTGATATTAAAAGAAAAAGATTATACAACTACAGTATCAACCAAATAAAATTTTTCTGGGACTTAGAGATTGTCGGAGATAAATGATAAGGAAAAGTTCTGGTTAAGTCATACTGTATTGAATGTTAATGGTGTGGTACTATTATTTGAAATTGATCTCTTCCAACAAATCAAAGAGGCCTTTAATTGTGTGATTAAGTATATGACCTAGGCCTTTTAAATATTCTTCTAAGTTTCTATTTATATTACATTATTTTTAAGAAATGCTATATGATTACAGTAATAAAAGATGTAAACATACAATTGTCAGGTTAGGCGCAACAAAGATATCAGTAAAAGAATTTACTGATCAGTAAGAGTTTAAGTAGAGGATAGAGTTACTTGCTTGTATGCAAAAGAAAAGGAAAAAGCCAGCTCCTTATGGGTTAGCTTTACAACATCCATGCAGTCTCTCTCCTTCCACATTGGATTGGCAGTCCGATGAAGAAACAATATTATTTAGGGAACAACTTTACTTCAAAGTTGCCCCAACTGTACTGTGAAATATCAGAAATGTTTCCCCTTCTCTTGTCCATTCTCTAATTTTCCTTGCTGCCCATTTCACATTAAGTCTACTTGAGAAAGGAGTAAATCAATGATCCTTAATTGGGTTCAAACTGAGCAAGGCTCCAAGTAACCATAGATGGACTTTATCTTGCCACCTCCTGCGTGGATAGGGTAGCTAGTTATTTTTGTTCATCTGTGCAAAGGCTGCAAGATGTTTTGTTGACAAGAGAAGATACAAAGACGAGGATTAAATCTTATTTTCCAAATAAATCTATATTTCCAAAAGCCCTGGGCTTCTCAGAAATAGGAAGCATTCATTACTTTCTTCAGAAATTGGGTCTGGGCTCAGCAAAACAACAACAAAAATCTTTTTAGGGGTTGGCAATTTTAAATAAGTTTTTTGAGAAGTCATGTATCTGATACTGCAGAGGTCCTTTATGAAAATTAGACTTCAAATGCTGTACTCAACAATGGTCATTTACTATACTGTTTTTTGACTTCCATTACCTTCATACTTTTCTAATTTAGGAGAATATCCACTTCTTTGTGAGCCACAATATCTTTCATTCTCATTTAATATATATTAGAACCTCATTGATTGCTGCTTTAATAGGAATAATTGTGATGTATTTGTATGTTTGTGGTTTATATACTTTGAAGTTAATCAAAACCCTCTGTTGGCCTCCCTTGTCATCACTTGAACAAATAACAAAGACTCATCATTTGACATGTATCTAAGATGATGTTCATCTTGACGTAAAAGTCAAACACACACACACACACCACCACCACGACCACCACCACCACCACCACCAACAACAACAACAATGCTACGGTCCGAATGTTTGTGCTCCCCTCCCCAGATTCATATGTTGAAATCCTAACACCCAGTATGATTGTATTAGGAGGCCAGGCCTTTAGGAAGTAATTAAGTCATGAGGGCAGATCTCTCATGAATGTGATTAGTGCCCTTATAAAAGAGCCCCCACTGAAGTCCCACACCCCTCCCTACCAAATGAAGACACAGCAAGAAAGTGCCATCTATGAACCAGGAAACAGGTTTTCACCAGACACTGAACCTGCCAACACCTTGAACTTGAACTTCCCAGTGTCCAGAGCTGTGAGAATAAATTTCTGTTGTCTATATAAAGATCAAGAGAAAAATAAGAATAGAACGTATCTTATAGTTGATTTCTTGCCACAAATTTTTTTTGTAAATCTGATTATGAATTCTCAGTGAATAACTACTTTTATGCATTTTTGAAACATTGCCATAAGAGGGGGTGTGGGGATGGGCAAAATGGGTGAAGGAAGTGGGAGGCATAGGCTTCTAGTTACGGAATGAATAAGTGATGGGGATGGAAGGTGGAAATGCATAGGGAGTGTAGTCAATAATATTGTAATAGCATTGTATGGTGATAGATGATAGCTGCACTTGTGGTGAGCATAGACTAATGTATACAGTTGTCAAATCAATATGTTGTATACTGGAAACTAATGTAACATTGTGTGTCAAAAATTAAACTTCAATTTAAAAACATTTAATTAAAAATTTGCAAAAAAAAAAAAAAAACAGCAAAAAAACTCATCTCCTTGGCCACAGTTAATGAAATTTTTTTTTTTAAGAATTGAGAAATTGATCCTACTGAAATAAGAGGTGTTGTAATACCAAAGCAAAAATCACAAAATCCTAGAAATTCTGGCTAAAGCTGGGCTATGAGTAGCATACTAACCAGTTGGGATTTTAAAGCATGGCTTCCCCTGGGGAGTAAATTGACAAAACCACTTGAGTAAACTGCTTTGCTTTGAGTCATTTTGGTTTCCAAAAAATTCAGCATTAGTAAATCAGACTGCAAGTCATTTTCTTTGGAACTGAATGTACCTTGGAAACAGCTTTTATTTTTCCCTAATTTAAATTTGAGAACCAGACCGGTGAATGCTATGACCAGGCATTATGTCATAGAAAAGAGAAAAACAGTAGTCACTAATGTATTAGGAAAAAAACAAAGCTGGTTTCTCTCATATTATGATTAGGTACAAATTAGTTGTTTGTAATAAATTAAAGTTATGAAAGTTTGATATGAAGTGTTTCCAATTAGCTTTCTATGAATGTTTGAAAATAAAATCATAATGTAAATTTAGGCAGTACAATTGGTGAAGGAAAAAATTGGTAAGTTGAACTTTATTAACATTAAAATTTTCTGTTCTGCAAAAGACACTACCAAGAGAAGGAAAAGACCAGACCAGGATTAAATATTGGTAAAAAACATATCTGATAAAGGACTGTTGTCCAAAATATACAAAAAATGCTTAAAACTCAACAATAAGAACACAAATAATATGATTTAAAAATCATACAAAGACCTTAATAGATGCCTCACTAAAAATATATGTATACAGATGGCAAATAAACATATGAAAAGATGGTGCACATCATATGTCAACAGGCAAAAGCAAATTAAAAAAACAATGATATATCACTATGCATATATTAGAATGACCAAAATCTAGAATACTGATAACACCAATTGCTGGTGAGGATGTGGAGTAACAGAAACTCTCATACACTGCTGTTGGGAATGCAAAATGTCAGTTTCTTATAAAACTAAACATACAGCTCAACAGTCATGTTCCTTGGTATTTACCCAAAGGAGCTGAAAACTATGTCTGCACATAAATCTGTAAATGGGTGTTTAAAACAGCTTTATTCATAATTGCCAAAACTTGGAAGCAAGCTAGATGCCCTTCATTAGGTCAACAGATAAATAAACTGTGGTACATCCAGACAATGGAATATTATTCAGTGCTGAGAAAGACATGGAGGAAGTTTAAATGCATATTTAACCCAATCTGAAAAGCCATACGATTCCAACTGTATGACATTCTAGAAAAGGCAAAACTATGGAGACAGTAAAAAGATCAGTGGTGCTAAGGTTTAGGGCCTAGGGAGAAGGAGCACAGAGGATATTTAAAGCAGTGAAACTATTCCGTGTGATATTGTAATGGTTGATACCAGCCATTCTACATTTGTCCAAACCCATAGAATGTACTACACCAAGAATAAACACTAATGTAAACCTTGGACTCTGGATGATAATGATGCATCCATGTAGGTTCAGCAATTGTAACAAATGCACCATTCTGGTGGGGGATGTTGATAACAGAGGAGGCTATGCATATGTCAGGGCAGGGGATACATAGCAAATCTCTATACCTTCTTCTCAATTTTGCTGTGAACCTAAAACTGCTCTAAAAACAAAGCCAATTTTAACATTTTAAAAATTAATTTCTAAAAAGAAAAAAGATGTTTCTTCAGCCATTCATTAATCATTGCCCTATTTGGATGCTATTTCTATGCCACTAACTTTTTGTGTAAACTTAACTTATCACTTCTTTAAATGAAAGTACCAATACCTTTTTTTCTTCATAAAACTATCGAGAGGAACAATAGTTATGAAAACTTCTAAAAATATTTTTTATTTTTATGTTTTTAATTGAGATAAAATTTGCACAGTGAAATGCATATATCTTAAGCATGTAGGTCAATGAATTTTGGAAAATGTAAATGATTAATCAAGATAGAGAACATTTTCATCCTCTCAGAAGATCTGTGCTTATTTATTCAATCTCTCTTTTCCAGAAAAAAACCGCTATTCTGATTTGTAGTTTTGTCTACACTTGAAATTTACATAAAGGGAATTACCCAATATGTACTCTCTTGTACTCTTTGGTGTCTTTTGCTAAACTTAGTATCTGTGAGATTCATCCATGTTACTGGGAATATTAATACCACACTCCTTTTTATTTAGTAGGATATTCCTTGAGTAATTGACATGAAGTATTCAATTGTACAAAGTTGCCAAAATTTGTTTATCCATTCATTTGTGGATGGACATTTGGATCTTTTCCAGTTTTGGGTTAGCAATTTGACTATTAGGAAGAAAGCAGCTAAAAACATTATAAAATATTTTTGTGCATTGTGGGATAAAGATAGCCATAAATGTATTCCCTTTCTTCTCATTGAAATGTGGCATCTATCTGAATCTGAACTGTTTCTGTGACTGGTTTTGATCAATATAATTTGACAGAAATGATACTGTGTAACTTCTCCAAGTGTATCCGCTGCTTCCACCTCTGTTGGTTTGGAACCCTCCTTCTTGGAACCCAACTGCTGTGCTGTGAGAATCCTAAGTTCTATGCAGAGACCATATGAAAGAAACTCCAGGCATACCAGCTGATTTCCTCAGCTGAGCTCCCAGCTAAGAGTCAGCACCAACTGACAGTCATGTGAATGATCATGTTGTACATGCCAGCCCAGTCAGGTTTCCCGAGAACTGCAACTCTAGCCACCCAGAGCCAAAGGACCACCCAGATGAGTTCAGTCAACCCAGATAAACCTGAGACAATCAACAGTTATTGTTTGAAGTCACTAAGTTTTGGGATAACTCTTTTACACAGAAATAAATAAAATAGATATTTTCATTTCTTTTGGATAAGTATGTAAGCCTGGAATTGCTAGACCATGAGACATGTATATATTTAACTTTACAAGAAACTTCCAAATTATTGTATTTTCACCAGCAAAGTAAGAGTGCTGTGATTATCCTATGTCTTCATCACCCATCTTTTTAAAATTTTAGCTTCGGTTAGGCGTTTAGTGGTAAATAATCGTGCTTTTAATTGCTATTTTACAACACCTTTCCATGTGCTTTGCTATTTGTAAATCTTCATTGGTGAAGTATATTTTCAATCTTTTGCCTATTTTGTTTTAAATTGGTTTGTCTTTCTACTATTGATTTGTAGAAGTTCATTATATATTCTAGTTACAAGTCCTTTACTTGATAGATAAATGTATTGTGATTTTTTTCCAGCTTATAGTTTGAATCTTTGTTAAGAGTCTCTTTGAGGAACAGAAGTTTTAAATTCTAATGAAGTTCAATTTGCCAATTTTTTCTTTTATGATGAATTTTTTAAATTCCCTCTAAGAAATTGTTGTCTACCCCAAGGTTGAAATATATTCTCTTGTGTTTGATTCTAGAAGCTTTACAGTTTTAGCTTTTGTGTTTAGGTATATGAACTGTGTCAAATTAAGTTTTTTTTTTTTTTTAAGATTTTATTTATTCATTTGACAGAGAGAGACACAGTGAGAGAGGGAACACAAGCAGGGGGAGAGGCAGAGGGAGAAGCAGACTCCCCGCTGAGCAGGGAGCCCGATGCGGGACTTGATCCCAGGACACTGGGATCGTGACCTGAGCCGAAGGCAGATGCTTAACCGTCTGAGCCACCCAGGCGCCCCTCAAGTTAAGTTTTTATGAATCATTCAAAGTAGTGGTTGTGTTTCATTGCTTTATATTTGTTTCCATAGAGATATCCATTAATTCTAGCAAAAATCTTTGAAATCTTTTCCTATAGGCTTTCCTAGAAGCCATTATAAAACTTCAGTCAATGGTATATATGTGTGTCTATTGCTGTCCTTTATTTGGTTTCATGGATCTATCTATCTTTTCTTATACCAATAACAGCGTCCTCATTAATATAACTTTATAAGTCTTGAAATCAGATAGTGTGATTCCTCCAATTTTGTTCTTCTTTTTCAAAATTGCATAGGCTGTGATAATTCCTTTGCTTATCTATATAAGTGATGTAAGGCATGTGACAATTTCTCAAAAAAGAGCTTGCTGGGATTTTTGTTTGATATTGCACTGTGTATATCAATTTGGGGAAAATTTTCATTTCCACAGTTTTAAGTCTTCTAATTTATGAACACAGAATAAATACCTTTCCACTTATTTGGATCTTTTTTTCTGTGTGCTATGTTTTATAATTTACAGTGTAGAATTTTTTTATATCTTTTTTTAAAGTTATTCTTTCTTTGTTTCAGGTTTATTTAAATTCTAGCTAGTTAACATATAGTGTAATATTAGTTTCAGGGGTAGGCTTTAGTGATTCATCACTTACATATAACACCCAGTGCTCATCACAAGTGCCCTCCTTAATACCCATCACCCATTTAGCCCATCCCCACCCGCCTCCCCTCCAGCAACCCCGTTTGTTCTCTATAGTTGAGTCTGTTTCTTGGTTTGCCTCTCTTTCTCTCTTCCCTTAGCTAATTGTTTAGTTTCTTAAATTCCACATATAAGTGAAATCATATGCTCTTGCACTATTGGTGGGAATGCACACTGATGTAGCCACTCTGAAAAACAGTACTGAGGTTCCTCAAATAGTTAAAAATAGAACTCCCCTACGATCCAGCAACTGCACCAGTAGGTATTTACCCAAAGGATACAAACATATTGATTCAAAGGGACACATGTATCCCAATGTTTATAGCAGCATTATCAACAATAGCCAGATTAGGGAAAGAGCCCAAATGTCCACCAACTGAAGAATGGATAAAGAAGTTGTGGTATACATATACAATGGAATATTACTCAGCTACAAAAAAGAATGAAATCTTGCCATTTGCAATGATGTGGATAGAGCTAGAGTATATTATGCTAAGCGAAATAAGCCAGTCAGAGAAAAACAAATACCATATGATTTCACTCATATGTGGAATTTAAGAAACAAAAGAAATAAACATAGAGGGGAAAAGAGAGAGTTCTTAAATTTATTCTTTTTTTCTATGCAATTTATTTAGCAATTAATTAATTTTATTTTATTATGTTAGTCACCATACAGTATATCATTAGTTTTTGATGTAGTGTTCCACGATTCATTGTGTGTTAAATTTATTCTTAAGTAATTTACAATTTTGATACTATTATAAATGATATTTTAAATGTTTTATTTCCAATTATTTCCTGCTAGAATACAGAAATAAAACTTTAATATGTTGACTTTATATCCTGAAATCTTACTACCTTCACTTATTAATTCTAGCAAATATCTCTCACTCTCTCTCTCTACTTCTCTCTCTCTCTCCTGTATTAGATCCCGCAATGATATTTATCTTATAACTGGAAGTTTGTACCCTTTGGCCGACATCCTCCCACTCCCTCGACCCCTTAGCCCCTGGCAACCGCCATTCTACTCTCTGTTTCTATGAGTTTGGTTTTTTGTAGATTACACATATAAGTGATATCATACAGTATTTGTCTTTGTCTGATTTATTTCACTTAGCATAATTTTCTCAAGGTCCATCCATGTTGTTGCAAATGGAAGGATTTCTTCCTTTTTAATAGTTAGATAACATCCCATTGTATATATACATATATACCACATTTTCTTTATTCATTTGTCTGTCAATGAACACAAGTTGTTTTCACATCTTGGTTATTGTGAATAATGCTGCAATGAGCATGTGTTATACAAATATCTCTTTGAGGTAGTGATTTCATTTCCTTGACAGAAGTGTGATTGCTGGCTCATATGGTAGTTATATTTTTAATTTTTTGAGGAACCTCCATACTGTTTTCCTTAGCAGCTGTACCAATTTTCATTCCCTTTAACAGTGAAAAAAAAAGTTTCCTTTTCTCCAGATCCTTGCTAACACTTGTTATTTCTTGTGTTTTTGATAATAGCCATTCTAACAGGCATGCAGTGATAATCTCATTTTGGTTTTGATTTGCATTTCCCTGATGATTAGAGTGATATTGAATGGCTTTTCATGTACCTGTTGGACATTTGTATGTCTTCTTTGGAAAAATGTTTATTCAAGTCCTCCACTTATTTTTATATTAGATTATTTGATTTTTGTTTGATTGTTATTGAGTTATATGAGTTCCTTACATATTTTGGATATTAACTCCTTATCTGATATATGGTTTGCAAGTATTCTCTTCCATTCCATATGTTCATTTTGTTGATTGTTTTATTACAGTTTTCCACACAAAAGTTTATTTAATCTGTAAATAAAGACAGTTTTACTTCTTTTTGTCCAATCTTTTATGCCTTTATTTCTTTTCCTTGCCTTATTGCACTGGCTAAAACCTCCAGCATAATGTAATGTTCAAATAGTGAGAATGGATACAATTTCCTTATTCCCTTTCAAGTAGGTGAAGTTGATTGATAGGGTTGTTGAAAACGTCTGATATTAAAATCTCTGTGTTGAAGTTAAGGTGTTTTTTTTTTTTTTCATGTAATTTAAAGCTTTGTATTAGGCACATACATATTTTGGATTGTTATGTTTTCTTGATGAATTGACCCTTTATCATTATGAAATGTTCTCTTTTTTATCTCTGATATTTCAGTGTGAAAAACTCCTTTTCTTGAAGTTGTTTTGGTTAATATTAATAATGCCACTCTAGGCTTCATAGGATTACTTGTTGCATCATCACTTATTTACAACACCAAGGGCTCATCACAAGTTCTGCCTTTTTATTGGAATTTTTTTAAAAAATTTTTAAGTAATCTCTACACCTGATATAGGACTCGAACTTACAACCCGAAGATCAAGAGTTGCACGCTCCACCAACTGAGGCAGCCAGGCACCCCTCCGTACTTGCAATCTTAGCATACAAATATCAAGGAGGAAATAAGCTACCAATCATGGAAGATTGGCAGTTTTCTCTAGGGCACATGCAACTTCTACAGAATTTTCCTTAAAATATTATCAGTTTCGGGGCACCTGGGTAGCTCAGTCATTAAGCATCTGCCTTCAGCTCAGGTCGTGGTCCCAGGGTCCTGGGATCGAGCCCCACATCGGGCTGCCTGCTCCACGGGAAGCCTGCTTCTCCCTCTCCCACTCCCCCTGCTTGTGTTCCCTCTCTCACTGTGTCTCTCTGTCCAATAAATAAATCTTTAAAAAAAAAATTATCAGTTTCAATCACTTTACATTAATGTAATTATTGATGTGGCTAATTTTAAGCCTACCATGTTTTTTGTTTACTAATTATAAGGGTTTTTTTTGGATCTATGTTCTAATTTTCATGCCTATTCACTGAAGTTATTTTTTTTAGTGAAGTTATTTCTAATGTTGCATTTTTTAGTTCTAAAATTTCCATTTTTATAGTTGCCATTTTCTTATTAATATGTCTTATTTATTCACTCATGATTATATTATTTTTTAAATTCTTGAAAATGTTCATAATAGTTGCTCTAAAATCCTTGTATGCCAATTCCAACATCCACTTTACCTTGGTCTAATTTAAATGATCTCTTTCTCGGGCGCCTGGGTGGCTCAGTTGGTTAAGCGACAGCCTTCGGCTCAGGTCATGATCCTGGGGTCCCGAGATCGAGTCCCGCATCGGGCTCCCTGCTCAGTGAGGAGTCTGCTTCTCCCTCTGACCTTCCCCCCATCATGCTCTCTCTCTCTCAAATAAATAAATAAAATCTTTAAATAAATAAATGATCTCTTTCTTTTTTACTTTTGTCATATTTTTCTGCTTCTTCATATGTCTAGTCATATTTGATTACATGCAGAACATTGTATATGTAACACTGTCAGGAGTTGGAATAATGTTGTTTTCTTTTAAAGGGTATTGGCTTTTTTCTGGAAAGTACTACAGTATTGGTAGATTATTTTGGTCCTTGCAAGATGGGTTATTTTTCTATTTGTTTTTGTATTTAATCCTAGGATATGTCCTTTACACACATTATAGGTTTTTGTCGTCTCACATGAATAATGGAGATATTCAACAAGGTCTCTACTCTTTCTAGACCAGAGTTGCACCATTCCTAGCACTACATGACCTCAGGTGGCACTATCCAGCTCACAGTCACACAGCAGTCCATATTTTCTAAGTCTTGGAGGCTCACCCTGTACCTGCCTTTGGCCAGGGCACTGCAGTACTCTATTTCCCCAGTTCTCTGCCCCACCAATTGCAGCTAATTCAGGAATCCACTCTGCTTGAGCTCTATTTGGGTTCCTTGTCCTTGCAGATTAAAGATCCCCTAACACAGAATGACAGAATTATTGAAGGGTTCACACCATCTGTTTCCCTTCTCTCAATGATTATGATTCTTCACTGCCTATTGTGCAATGCCTGAAAACTATTACCTAATAATTCTTGTTAGTTTTTAATTGTTTTTGGCAGAAGGGCAAGTTTAGTACCAGTTTTTCCATCATGGCCGTGAAAGAAAGACCTGGAAAGCTTTTTATAAAGTGTAAGGAGCTAAATAGTGTTAAATGTTATTGATAATATTGCTGTGTGGTGGTAAAGTTAAGTAAGAAAGTATTTCAGGATGAGTCTTACCAAGTAACTTCATGGGTTCAGAAAGTTAATTTCATTCATTCATCTGGGAGTGCACCTAAACATTAAATACTCCTTTTTCTTTGCCCACGTTAGCCTTTTTGTCTCTCAAGTCTGTGCAGAAGCTTCTAGGGGGAATGTCTCATTTTCTTGCCTTAAAATTTGTTAACTTCAGTTCTGTCACTAGCAAGAGATTTTCATTATATGTGCATTTCATTTTTTCTTCTTGCAATGTACATAGATTATATGGCATACCACGTCATGACTAAGAAGAGTGAAATTTTTCCATAGTCAGCTATTTTATGCCTGCTTAGGACTCCTCAACTTCTGTAAGTGTTCAGGCTACAACTACTGAATTTTACTAAGGACTGGCCTGCTGCACTTGGGTCTACATACACTCAGTGACGAGTGCAGTGGTTATGGTCCATAGCATTGACCAATTTTCATGCTTCCTTTCTATTTTTAGCTTTTTAAAATGTCTTCCTTCCTTTACCTAATATTGAATCGAGCATCTAGAATCTCTACGCCATATCAAATATCTGTAGGTAGCCATAACTTTTAACCAAATCTCAAAAACAAACAAACACACAAAAACCAGAAAGAAAGCCTGTGGCAGAATTATTGGGAACATTTCAAGTATAAAAGATTAGTACATATTTGTGTGTAGCTTTGAGTGTCACCAGTCTTGTGGCTTGGGATAGGAGGAGAATTAGTTTCTATTTAAATAACTATTTCTGCCCTAGTACATGTTCAGGCTTTCCTTTATATACTACCATTAACCCTCTAGAAGTATTTCATTTTTTATTTTGAGATTATATATAGATGGGACCTTGAAAAATGGGTTGTCCACATGGCGTGTTTTAGAAAGAAGCTGAGTAAAGTTTAGATGAATAGATAGTCATGATTACTTCATGATGCTCAATGAATGACATACTGGATGATGCAAAGGGTATGACTTCAGTGGTGGCTACCAGAAAAAGGCATATAATTTTTCAACAAAGGTGATATACAGGGCTCATTTGACTGGAGATGGATGATTTGCAGGTTTTAGGGTAAGTTCCATGTGACTCCCCAGGACTGACAATGTTCGGTAGAATCTGCTCACTTTGCTGCTGTTGGCAGATAGAAGGGGAACACATTAGTTAATATTTCAAAATATTATCCCATTACATAAACCTGTTACAAGATTGCAATAGCTGACTCTAATAATCCTTAACTTTGACTTAAATGTACACAATATAACTGGCAAGGTCTAATTAAATCTCTCTGGTTTTATATTCAATAGACATGTCTCACATTTGTACTGGCTGTCTTCTGCCATTTTGGGCCAATCAATCAATCAACCAATCAAACCTGGACTCATCCCAGTTTTAGATTCCCTTCTCTTCCTGGATTATTAACTTGTAAAGTAATACGGTTAGAATAAAAGATAATACTTCTAGGGAAAAATTAGTCCTGATTTATTTTTCTGAAGTTTTGGTTTGCCTAGAATGACTGTTTTTTTGTTTTGTTTTGTTTTGTTTTTATCCTTCTTAAATGCTTTTCTCTTGTTCTTCCCTGTATTATTTTGGCTCAGATTCTTTCATCCTGTAGTTTTTTTTTTTTTAAAGATTTTATTTATTTATTTGACAGAGAGAGAGATAGCTAGAGCAGGAACACAAGCAGGGGGAGTGGGAGAGGGAGAGGCAGGCCTCCCGCCGAGCAGGGAGCCCGATGCGGGACTCGATCCCAGGACCCCAGGATCATGACCTGAGCCGAAGGCAGACGCTTAACGACTGAGCCACCCAGGCGCCCCATCCTGTATTTTTTTGAAAATATTTTTTTTACTGAGAAAGTTCTTTAGCATCCTTTTTGCCATCATCTGACTTACAGAATATGTTGAAGTAACAATCAGTAGGATTGCCAAATACCTTTGCCCATCTGTGTTTACCTTTGCTCTGGTAAAAGACACAGGTAAGAGAGAAAATTGCTGTCAGTTCATACTTGACATATTCTATACTGGACATATTCTCCTTGAAAACATTTGTTGTTGTTTTTCTCAAGGAAGAGATTCTGGAATGTTGGGTCATGAGCTGATTTATTTTGGGGGAACAAAATCCATAAACTCTTATTCCTCTTTATCCTGATATAATGAATTTATAGATCCTTAAAATTCATATTAGAATTAAAACTAAGGAGTTGTTTAGAGTCCGGCAATGGTATCCCAGGGTCCTTTATCAATTACCCTAAAACCTTATATGTCTAACCACAAACAAATCTCAAAACAACAACAAAAAAACATATCCTTATAAGCAAATAGACATCCTTGCATTATGACCACAGGTTTTGAGGAGCTAAAAAGACTGTCTAACTGACAAGCTGATCTTGAAATTCATATAGAAATGCAAGAGACCCAGAATAGCTAAAGCAATCTTGAAAAAGAACCAGTTGGAGAACTCATATTTCCCAATTTCATAACTTACTACAAAGCCATAGTAATCAAGGTTATGTGCTTAAAGGTAGATACATAGATCAATGAAATAAAATTGAGAGTCCAGAAATAAATCCATACATTTATGATCAACTGATTTTCAACAAAGGGGCCATGACAATTAAATGGGGGAAGAAAGTCTTTTCAACAAACGGTGGTGGACAACTGGATATGCACGCACATATAAAAGAATGAAGGGACATCTACCTTACCTCATATACAAAAAATAACTCAAAATGAATCAAAGACATAAATAAAAGTGCTAAAACTATAGCTTCTTAGGTGAAAATATAAATGTCAAAGATGTTAGTCTTCATGACCTTCAATTAAATAATGGTTTCTTAGGTATGACACCAAAAGAACAAAGAACCAGAGAAAAAATAGATAAATTATATTTAATCAAAATAAAAGACTTTTGTCACAGGACATTATAAAGAAAGTGAAAGGGCAATCCACATAATGGTAGGAAATATTTGCTTATCATATATATGATAAGCATCTAGTATCCAGAATATATGAAGAACCCTTATGACTCAATATTAAAAAGACAACCCAGTTAAAAATGGACAAAGTATTAGAATGCATGTTTCTTCAAAGAAAATATACAAACAGCCTTTGTCTTTCTCTGATTGACTTATTTTGCTTAGCATAATACTCTCTAGCTCCATCCATGTCATTGCAAGTGGCAAGATTTCATTCTTTTTCTATGGCTGAGTAATATTCCATTATATATACATATATACACCACAACTTCTTTATCTATTCATCAGTCGATGGACATTTGGGCTGTTTCCATAATTTGGCTATTGTTGATAATGCTGCTATAAACACTGGGATGCATGTATCTCCTTGAATTAGTATTTTTGTATCCTTTGGATAAATACCTAGGAGTGCAATTGCTGGATGGTAGGGGATTTCTATTTTTAACTTTTTGAGGAACCTCCATACTGTTCTGCAGAGTGGCTGCACAGTTTGCTTTCCCACCAACAGTGCAAGAGCATATGATTTCACTCATATGTGGAATTTAGGAAACAAAACAAATGAGCAAAGGGAAAAAAAAGAGAGGCAAACTGAGAAACAGACTCTTAACTATAGAGAACAAACTGATGGTCACCAGAGGGGAGGTGTAGGGGGATGGGTTATATAGGTGATGGCACTTGTGATGAGCACTGGGTATTGTATGTAAGTGATGAATCACTAAATTCTACTCTTGAAACTAATATTACATTATATGTTAACTAACTGGAATTTAAATAAAAACTTGAAACTAAAAATAAAATGAAATAAAAGGATGAACTTTCTGGCATATGAAGTATATCCTAATAAAAAATAAATAAAAAATATTTTGGGGTCCTGTCCTTGCACTACTGAATCAGAATTGAGGTGGTGGGATGATTGCTAGGAATTTGTATTTTAACAAGCTCTCCAGAAGATTCTTGTGCAACTAGGCTTAAGAAGTCCTCTTTTAAGACATTAAATAATTTTATTTATTTGCTTTTAAAGATTTTGTTTATTTATTGGAGAGACAGAGAGCATGAGCAGGGGGGAGGGGCAGAGGGAGAGGGAGAAGCAGGCTCCCCGGTCAGCTGGGAGCCCGATGCGGGGCTCGATCCCAAAACCCTGAGATCATGACCTGAGCCGAAGGCAGATGCACCACCCAGGTGCTCCATAAAACATCAAATAATTTTCAAAAAACTCTAGCAAACTAGTGCTTATAATGTCCTTTCTGGCACCTTTCTCTCATTAAGGCTTCAGACTATATCCTTATAGAGCTTTATAACAATGAAAAATTTTTCACAAGTATTGTAATAACAACAACAACAATGCCTATCATAGGTGCCAAACAGATTTTTAAAAATCATACAGTCAGATCACAGCACCTCATGTTCTCCAAATACTTTCTGATGACTCAATGCCATGTAAAGGCTTTTATTTTCTCCTGGTCAGCTCTTTCTCCTATTCCCCTCAGCAATAAATTCCTGATCTGGTCTCTTCAATTCCTGATCTACTCACTCTCTGGTAGAAAGTTCCTCAATTCTCATCTCCTTTTCTTCAGACTCTTCTATATTTGTACCTAGCTTTGTCTTCTTCCCATTCATTCATTCTTGTGTTGTTGATTTTAGCTGTTCTGACAGGTGTGAGGTGATATCTCATTTAGTTTTGATTTGTATTCCCCCAATGGGTGATGCTGAGCATCCAATTCATTCATTCTTATACTCAATTTCTATTCATTGAAAATTTCCATTGAGTTAGGAGCACTAGGAGTTAAATACATAATGATGAACAGGGTGGCCAACTTATAATCTAATGAAAAAAGTAAAAATAAAACAGTCAAGGAAACAAGATAGAGATTGCAATATGCAATAGATGCTATGAAGGAGGCAGAGTAATTTCATAGCTTGGGAAAAAGTAACATGGGCTGTGAGTGCTTACATTAAAATAATGGTCAATGAAGAGATGACATTTAAGCTGACTCCAGAAGCATACACAAGACAGAGACCTGCAAACAGCTTAGTGAAGAGGGCTTCAAACAGAAAGAACAGTAAGGGCAGAGGTAGGAAAGAGCGCGCTCACGCACGTGTGTGTGTGTGTGTGTGTGTGTGTGTGTTTGGCCATCATAAATCTGTTTTGTTTTGTTTTGTTTTAGATTTTATTTAATTCAAGTTAGTTCATATATAGTGTATCATTAGTTTCAGGGGTAGAATTTAGTGATTCATCAGTTGCATATAACACCAGTGTTCATTACATTAAATGCCCTCTTTAATGCCCATTACCCAGTTACCCCATCCCCCCACCCCAAGCCCCTCCATCAGACAGAGAGGGAGGCAAACCATAAGTGACTCTTAACTATAGGGAACAAACTGAGAGTTGCTGAAAAGCTTGTGTTTTAATAACTAAAAGAAGGCTGACGATGGCTAGAACTTGGTTAGAAAGAGGAAGAGTGGTGTGAGTGAGGTCAGAAAGATGAACAAGCCAAATCGTACAAAAATTTCTAGGCCAAGGAACAGAACTAATACTTTATTTTATTTCCAGTGAAAAGCCTTTCAAAGACTTTATGTTGCAAGAAGATATGACTCGTTTTATGTTTGAAAAAACATCTAACTTTTTGCATGAAACAGTAGTGTAAAATTTGGACACAGGCTGAGGCAGGAGGATCGCTTGAGCCCAGGAGTTCTGGGCTGTAGTGTGCTATGCCAATCGGGTGTCCGCATTAAGTTTGGCATCAATATGGTGACCTCCCAGGAGAGGGGGGCCACCAGGTTGCCTAAGGGGGGGTGAACTGGCCCAGGTCGGAGATGGAGCAGGTCAAAACTCCCATGCTGATCAGAAGGCAATTCTAACAGTTTAGGTGAACAGTAGGCAAACTATATAATTCATGAGACTGCCACATGTTTTTATAACTGAAGTCGTATTGAAATACAGCCGACGGTGACTTGCAGGCACCATGCCTATGACTGTTTTCATGCTATAATGACAGTATTGAATAATTTTGACAGGGACCATAGAGTCTTCAAAGCAAAAATATTTACCACCTAGTCCTTTACAGAAGAAGTCTGCCAACCCCTTGCCTAGATGAGAGATATGACGTGGATGGGGAGGATATCAAATGGAGATGTAGAGATGTTGGAAGATTATGAATATACTTTGTAGATGCAACCTTCTTCACATGCTGATGGATTGGATGCAGGCAAAGAAAGTTCAAGAATTACTCCTAGTTGTTTGATGGAAACAAGAGAGTGTATAGTAATACTACTTACTGAGAGGCAAAAGACTGGAGAAGGAACATGTTTAGATGGTTGTGGAATTAGGAATTCTCTTTAAGACATATAGAGTTTGAAATGCCTGTGACATATCCAAGTGGAAGTATCAAGGAGGAAGTTGTACAGGAGTGTGAAACTCAGAGAAGTGGTCTGTGCTGGAGCTCTTGTGTGAGTAACATCAGCATGAAGAATGACTTGTGGAACCTACCTAGTGAGAGAGCCAAGAAGTCATGGTCTAGAAAAGTGGCTCGAGGACTCTAATATTTAGTGGTCTCCTATCTGAAAGTATTTGTCCTCACATTCAAGTCGTTTCCTTTTTTCTGCATTTCTGATCCCTTCTTATCTCCAGGTTTTGGCTCAGTACTTTATATAGATTTTCTATCATCCCTATAACAGGCCTGCAAAACAAATGCTATTATGCTTTGTGTACATATAAGGAAAACACAGTTCCAGATAGCTTAATCATCTTGCTACATATCTTATAAGTGGTGGTTTCTGATTCCAAGGCCCATGACCTTTCCCTTTGCCACATTGCTTCCCAGAGAAAGTCGTTAGGCCATATTTGGTGGGATGTGGCTAGAGAGTGCTGTCAGCTATCACTTCTTGCTGTTCACCCCTTCCTGGAGTGCAATCTGCTTTACATTATATATAAAAACTTCACAAAACTGGCCCTTTTCAGAGACCTATTCAAAGAGACCTCATGCAGACTCTCCTGTGATTCTAATATTTTGCTAAAGGCAATGATCTCATTAGTTACAGATAACAAATAACAATTTAAGCAAAAAAAGACAGGCATTAAAAAGATACTGAGAGGTTCATACAATTTCCAGCAAGGTCAAAGAACCAGTCTCAAAAGATACACATCAAGAAAAATGTCCAAAACCACATAGCAGAACCAGGCTGGTGCAGACAGCACAAGCTTCCCTCGATGGTCATGAACACCACAGTTTGCATTACTCCTACACACTTGCAATGCTGGGCAGCGGATGCTTTCATGAGAGCTGCTGCAGCCGGAACAAGACATAGCCACCATCACTGCCACTGTCCATTGCTGGAGTTACCCTACCTCCTCTAGATGGGTCTCACTACAGATATTTTTTTCAGTAAGTGCTGAAACCTATCAAGGGCTTCTGATAACATCTCCTGAGACATCTATTTAAATGCATGAGAAACCTCACTGAGGAGACAAAGGAGGATTTTCCCTATTTTTCATCATCTGCTGGCACCCAGCATCTTAATTACAAATACTAATTTTGTAGCAAGCCAAAAAATTCATCTTGCTTGGCATGGGGGACAGCTTTTTGGCCAGCCTTAGGTAGACAATTAATAGTATCATACTCAACAGATATTCATGTGCTTTTTTTCAGAATTATTTTTCAATTGGTAAGGCATTTGGATTGTGGGATCCTATAACTCTCTGACCAACTGTTAGCCAACAACTCTACAACAGATGTCTTTAGGTCACTAATCTTAAATAAAACAATTATCCAATGTTTATTCTAATACTTCCATAGTCATTTAACGTTTCGATGTCATTTGCCTTGTGAATAGCCAACATTCATTTCATGTAGAGACAGTACAGTAACCCTAGCCATGAATTCCCCTTTGATACATTCTACTATCCACAGATCATTTAGCTTTCATCAATTAAAAGCTATTTGGACTCAATTTGTGGGGTCTTCTAAAAAAGATCCTCAAAGTAGGTGAGGTAACTGGTTTTTACTAGACTACTCTTGTGATAATGTACTAGGACCTTGGAGAGGATAAAAATAGCCCTATCGATGTCACTATTACTATAGTTCATGTTGGATTCCCATGTGATATAGTATTCATATGATCCATTCTTCTATTGTTACAATATCACATTTTTAAAATTGAAGTATGATTAGCATACAGTTAGTTATATTAATTATATGAATTTCAGGTAAACGATATAATTATTTAACAATTCTATACATTACTTAGTGCTCATCTAGATAAGTGTACTCTTAATCCCCTTTAAAAAATATGGAATCCTGGGACGCCTGGGTGGCTCAGTTGGTTAAGCATCTGCTTTCAGCTCAGGTCATGATCCAAGGGTCCTGGGATCGAGTGCCACATCGGGCTCCCCGCTCAGCTGGGAGACTGCTTCTCCCTCTCCCTCTGCCTTCCACTCCCCCTGCTTGTGCTCTTTCTCTCTCTGTCAAATAAATGAAATCTTAAAAAAAATATGGAATACTTCATGAATTTCATGTCCTTCTTGCACAGGGGCCATGTTAATCTTCTCTGTATTGTTCCAAATTTAGTTTATGTGCTGCTGAAGTGAGCACTGCAATCTCACGATTTAATCAAAGAATTTCAATCTCTCCATAATGTACCCTAGATTGGAAAAGCACCGGTACTCAAACAACAAAGACCTACTTTTGTTATTTAATGCATTTATTTCATAGACATTATTGATCACCAACTGTATGAGGGGAAAGGCTATTGTTATAACCTTAAGTGATAGGAAGGGCAGATAGTAATCAGAAAAAGGTCTTAGAAATTTGCCTTTCTTCTACCCTGTTTATCCGCTAATTGATAGAGGCTTATCAGTTAGAGAATAGAATTTAGCACTTCCAAGTCTAGTTTGCCATTAAGAGACTATATCTCTATATATTTCTATCCCTATGGCCCTTCTCTGGTTCTGAGAGGTCTTTTCTTAGTTCCAAGCAATTCTCCTCTGGTGGTAGCAGTTACCTCGTGGTGGTAGCAGAGATGCAAGAATGCCACTGGGACCTTGGTCTTTCAAGGACTGAGGATATGTAAACTCTACTTGGGGAAGGAATGCTGGCTAGCCACAAACCCCAAAGCTTTTAATGTGGAAGACATGATTTCAACATGCTGTCATGACCACATTGGTGTCCATAACCAAGGTATGATCTGAGATTCCAGGAATGTCTTTGTAATCTTCTCCTTTTGTCCCTACTTTAAACCTTGAATACCACTTCCCTATCTTGCTTCTCCCAAATTTTAGTTACTGCCACCAAAAATTAGGGTGATGGGGTGGTCACTCAGTATTCTCAGTTCATCTATGTCTACACGGAAGACTTACTTAGCTTCAGCTAGCATCTGTTCCCATATTTCCTAAGTGAACTCAATCTTCTAGAATTTGCTCCATTAATCCTCTCTCCACTGTCTTCAGAAATAGCTTTTTCAGCATCAGCACATAAGAGATTTCTGTTTTCTCCTGTCCTTTGGTGGATTTAACATACATATCTCTTCTTTTTCCATTCATTTCCTTTCCCTTTCCTTTCCTCTCTTCTCCATATTCCAAGTATCTCTTCAATAGTCTTTAATAGTAAGGCCACAGTCTCAGAGATATTCATAATCTTTGGTCATTGAACAACCTCCAGAGGAGAACCTTGTCAACAGATTTTCATCAGTCTCTTTCTCTTTTAGCTGATTATTTCAGCTATCTTTCCCTAGGATTATGTAGCCTCCTACCAGAAAGATGTAGTCCTGTGACTACAACCATGATTTTTGATATATCAGAGAGTCTGTCATGACCATTAAGACCTATCCAATCACTGGTCCTGAACTATAGCCCAAATTTCAGAGAAGTCTGCCTGGAAAACTAAGAAAAACTGGAGCTTCTATGTACTGAAAAATTCCCTCTTTTTCATTTGTTTTTAAACTTTGGTAACCATAAGTACTGACTTAGAGATTAGTTCCTAAGGGATCCTCTTTTTTTGCCACCTTGGACAGTTCCCACAAACCCTAGGTGTCCCTCTCTCTCAGATGCTATGTATTCATCTAAAGGCTCTGATACAGGAAGAGAAGTGGTTTAACAACTGCTCCATAATCTCTAGGTGGTCTTGTTGAGACCAGCAGACATAGGAAGGGCCAATATGAACTCTTCAGTTTGTTAGTTCATATAACCCTTTAGTTCACATTTTAGCAGCCATGGGAAGGATGTCCCCACAAATTCTATCTAGGGATAGTGATGTCTGAGATGGGGAAATGTGTGATTCCTCTCTCCTTCTTTATGCCTGAGGCATCACAGGTGCCTGAAATACACAATGTTTAAAGCCCTAAATGTAAGTGTCAAGGCTCTCATAGGCTAGGTGGGCTTTTGGCATGTAAGATGTTATTAAGTTATGAAGTCTATTATTCTCTAGAAATGACTCCTTAATTTACATTCCCACTCACCCCTAAACCATTTTCAGGTGTTAGTTTCCAGGCAGGTAAGAAGTTGTCCCAGTTATCAGGATCAAGAATAACACTGACCAGAGATAACCTGCTGTGGTCACATGTTTTATGCTTGTCTTGTGTGTTGCCTTTCTATCACCTCCCTGTGCCTCAACGACTAGGCCAACACTCTACCCTGTGTGAGGAGTTAAAGAGGACAAGAGACTTTTCCTCCTGATTTATCAATAGTGCAGCCTTGTTCATTTCTTTTTTTGTCCTCTTCTTATCACAGAAAGACTTGCCAGGGGAGTTGCTCCACTCAGCTGTAAGCCTGGACCAGACCTTATCTTGCTATAGCCCTAGTCGGTTGATTGATGATTGTTTTGCTTATGCCACAGTTGGCCACCAAAACAGGGACTTGCATTAGCCTTCTTTCTGTATGGATGGACACATTTAGGGGGAGCCTTTCCAAGACCTACTTAACATCCATCTTCAGAGCAGATACCTTTCCCCAGAGTGCCACAACAGATGTGATTTAAACCTCAAATTTTACACTAAAACATTTGTTTCATGTTCAACATGAGATGGCTTTGCTTCAATGTTTTACTTAAATATTTATTTGTTACTGGTCAACTCAGCAAACACTGGGGCTTGTGGAAAACCCCTGATACTTCATGACACAGGTAAGAATGAGCTGTCTGTTGATTTAGGTCAATTCTAATTCTACAACAATTAGCTGTATGAGATGTTGGAGTGCGAAATAGGAGATTCTCAATAAAAACAATATTAATGCCCAACTGTGCATTTCCGTTTCTGAGATCAGTCATCTCTGAGTTGGGTTTCGCCAACCTGATTGCCTTAATCATGTTGATACTTGTGATACAAATCTTAGTATTTAATGTTTTGGTAAATACCAAAATTGTGAATTGGCTCCAAAATGATTCAAGCATGCTTATGAATCATAGAAATCTCAAATGGTATGATTGGATATGAGCTAATATTTGGATTTACTAACATATTAAAGGTGTATATATTGGAGAAATGGGCAGAAGATAGAATTGACAGAGTAAATATAATAAAACATATCCTTAGTTTTTTTATTTATTATTGTGATTGAATAAAAAAATATAATTCTATATTTACATAATGCTATAAGACATCTATCATTTCTCCAAGAGCGGGGATTATAAAGAGATCTCTCACTTGTACTTTTCTTCATCATTTGATAGCCATGTTCACTAAAGCTGGAGTCAGTGGCCTCTGGCAATTGTTGCTGACGTTGAATAAATTAGTCTTAACTGTCCTTATGCTGCTAGGACACATGATACTGGTTTGTAGCTGAAAAAAATAACAGGATATGGTGTAACATGACGCACTAAATCCTCTGCTGAATCAGGCTTTTGTTTTTCTCAACTATCTTCCTCTTTCATCTGGCAGTTGATCTAATTATGCCTTACCTCTATTCATGAAACCTAAAGGTCTAACTAGGTCAACACTAGAAAGACTGTGACTGTTGCCATTCCTGTTGCCACTTAATTCTTCCTCTAAACAAGCACTTTAACAGGTAAGAAAGGCCTTACTTACCTAAATATTTGTTACAGAATAAGCCCAATTCTTGGCTCTCCTGATCCTTTTTTTTTTTTTCTCTTTCTTTCATTATTTCACCACTAGCCAGCCCCACTCTATCAGGTAATAATAAACAACAGCTAATATTTAATGACAACTACTTTGTGCAAAGTACATTTTATGAATTATCTTAATTTAATCCTGCCAACAACAAACTCTTTTAACCCATTTTTAGATAGGCATATAGAAGTTTAGAGAGGTTCAGTGGCTTGGCTAAAGTCACATGGGGATGTGGTGGAAGTGGAGCTCAAAATCAGGCTTTGTGACAGCAGAGACCATTCAGGTAACTGACACCTGATAGTCTTCCTTGCCTCTCTCCCAAGGTCCATTTTGCATATGCACAACTTTACCTGCTGAGGATGGGATTTGACTTTTTACAATGACAGGACAGGTATGTCAAAGTGTCAGCACTTTCCATGCTCTTGCCACTTGCCGTCATCCCCAACCATTTGTCCGTATCTGTCTCATCATCTTTTCTCTATGACATTTTTTTATTCATCAACTATTTATTGAGCTTCTACTAAGTACCAGGCAATGCTCCCAGCACTGAAGGTATAGCAATAAACCAATTAATGTTTCTCTCTCAAGGAACAGGCATTCTGTGGGGGTGACAATTGATGAATAAGGAAAAAAAAGTGTGTGTGTGTGTGTGTGTGTGTGCATATTATAAAGTGTGTTCTAAGGAGGACTCTAATGCAATGATATTTGAGCAAAAGCCTGAAATAAGTGGACAAACTTCAAGGCTTTAGGAAAAAAAGTATTCCAGGCATATAGAACAGCAGGTGCTAAGATCTCAAGGTAGGAGTTTGCTTTGTATATTTAAAAACAAGTGTATCTGAGCATTATTAGTAAGAAGTAGTTAGAGGTGGTAAGATTGGAAGATTTGTGACTTGTAGGGTATAATGAGAACTTTGGATTTTCTCTGAGTGAATGACAAAGCCCTTTGGAGGATTTTAAACAGGAGAGTGAAATAACCTCTCTCACTTTTTAAAAGTATACCATGCACTATGTGAAAAATAGAACACAGGGAAGTGAAGAAAGATGACAAGAGATCAGTGTGAAATCTTTTACAACAATTCAGTTGCAAGATGATGATGCCTTCATTTATAGTGGGATCCTTATAGCTGGTGAGAAGTTTTTGAGTTGGGGGTGTCTTTGAGAGGTAAAGCTAATGGGACTTGAGGATGAATTGGATTCAAGGCATGATATACATGATGTATTAAGAATGGCTCTGAGATTAGCGTGAGCAAAGTGGAAGCATGAAGTTGCCATCATTGAGATAGGGAAACTCAAGAAGATTAGATAGGGGATGGTTTGAGGTTTAAAGTTTTATTTGGGTCATGTAATGTTAGAAATTCCTATTCATTCAAGTAAAAATTTAAAGTATTACACAGCTGGATATAGGAATGTGTAGTTGAACAAGAGGTTTGGCTTGAATTATGTAAAGTTGGGAGTGATTATCACATGGATGGTATTTACAATCAGAGAATTGGATTAAGTCACTTATGGAAGTGACTATAGAATAAAGAAGAGAAGCCTCCTCTTAATAGTTCCTTATCCTAGTTGCACATCAGAATTCCCATGGGACTTAAAAAAAAAAATATATATATATATATACACCCATATCAAAGCTCCACCACAGGCTCATCGAATCAAAATCTTTGAGAGCAGAACCCAAGAATCTATATTGTCAATATCCCCAGGTGATTGATTATGTAGAAATTGACATGTGTTTGGGAATCAGTATTATAAGCCATTCTGTTTGTGTTATAATAGGAATTAATTTTTAATGCTGTGAAGACACTTCTCTCCATGTCCACTGTCATCTACTTAAATCCAAGCTATGGTTTTCCCTTACCCTAAGTGTTCTACTCACATCCAACCTTACCCCTATGTTTGCACAATTAGCTCAATAATTTTTTCAAAGAATAAATCTTCAGTGCATCTCATTGTTCTCAAAGGCAACCATCCTAAATGTGGCCTGCAAAATCATGCCTGGTATTGGCCACCTGTCTATCCACCTCATCAGGCACCAGCCACCTCCTTGCTCTCTGCACTACAATCAGACACTGGCCTTGCTTCAGGCCCAAGTACACATCTATTTCCTCTTGTCTCCAGGTTTTGCATTTGCTCTATCTTCTGATGATTTTATCCTCCCTTCTTTCACCTAATTAACTCTTGCTCATCTTTTGACTTTGACTCAATCATCATTTCTTCAGGGAAGGCTTCTCTGACTTTTCTGACTAAACCAAATTCTTTACCCCCCTGGTACTAGGTTATGAAATAAGTTGAGGAAGTTATGACTAGGATTTTTTAAAAAAGGAAATAGAATAGAATGGAATAGAAAAATGTTGGAGTGGGTTGCACATAATAAAGATAAGTAATGGGCGCCTGGGTGGCTCAGTTGGTTAAGCGACTGCCTTCGGCTCAGGTCATGATCCTGGAGTCCCTGGATCGAGTCCCGCATCGGGCTCCCTGCTCGGCAGGGAGTCTGCTTCTCCCTCTGACCCTCCTCCCTCTCATGCTCTCTGTATCTCATTCTCTCTGTCTCAAATAAATAAATAAAATCTTAAAAAAAAAAAAAAAGATAAGTATTATCTTGTAAACTTTTGGTTCTACGTGTATTAATAGGTTGATGTACTCTCCTGGTAATACCCTTATAGTTACAATTTTTTTGTGCAATTACTAGCTTACTGTTTGACATTCTCATTAGGTTGAAAGTCCAATGTGAGCAAAGGACTGTGTCTGTCTCCATTTTGTCCATAGTCCCTGATCAAATGAATAGCCTTATCTAAGCACTCAAAGTATATTTCTGGGAAGGAGGGAGGAAATAAGATAGATGCGGGAACTTGTATTTGGGGCAGGGTAAGCCTGTACGATCACACTTTATAGTGTGGTCATGCTAGCTCTGCCAAAGCCAGTTCTGTGGGTTCATTGACCTCATACCTGAAAACAACAAGTCTTCCCATAATGTTTATTTATCTTAATAATGTTTAAGTAAGCAATGAAATGCCTTCATTTACAAGTGTTAAGTGAAATGATAAGCTCAGGAAATCTGATCCTGCTGTGGGTTGCCTTATTTCTTGAGAGGAGCTTTAGAAATCCAAGCCTGTCTGAGAACTACAGTAGGGAAATCTATTTTTTTTCCTTCTGAAAATTTATGGACAATTTAGAGATGGTATCACAACTAATGAATTAGTGTCTCATCCCTGCTTGAGAGCACGTTTTATTTCCTTAAGAGATGACTGTTTCCTTCTTGAAAGTCTGATTCACTGCCTTATGGCATACACAGTACCATCTTATATAGTAGGCTTTTCTTAAATTATATCACCGCATCATTTAACATATAAATCCTGCTTTTCACGCTCTCTGGTTTTACCAAAAATTTCATGTGTATAACTTGTCATCCAAGTATATTCTAATTTTTTTGGTGACTATGAGGTTATAAACTGTGTTATACTTTTACAGTGATGGAATCTTGATCTCTTCTTAAAAATTCTTTTAAAGATTTTATTTATTTACTTGAGAGAGAGAGAGAGCATAAGCAGGGGGAGCTGCGGAGGGAGATGGAGAAGCAGGCTTCCCATGGTGCAGGGAGCCTGATGCAGGGCTCGATCCTAGGATCCATGTGGAGCTTGATTCCAGGACCTCGGGATCACAACCTGAGCTGAAGGCAGATACTTAACCAACTGAGCCACCCAGGTGCCCCTTAAAAAATAATTTAAAAATGTGGCTCAGACATAAAGTGAGAAAATGCCAAATGAGTTATTTTACTCATTATTGAGAAAACTAAAAGGATGATGAACACTGGTTCAAAGAAAGAGAAGAGAGATATGTTTAACCAGTAGGAAAAGAGAATGTTGGGACTAAATTACAAAACTAGATAAAAACTGATTAGTGTTCCACAGGGTAATAAAATTGTAATACTTGAGGTTATTTTTTCTATTGGGCAAAAATAATTTGTATCACTTAGGAACAAAAACAATCGGCACTTATCAATCCTCTACAAATTAACATCTAACTTTGCAGAGGATGGACACAATTATAGTAAATAGAAAATCAAATAACATTACATCCACTATTATGCAATTTATAATCCCCATCATTATGTTGTATCCCGAAACAAATACAATGTTCTTTGTCAATTATATCTCAATAAAAAGTACAGCAACAACAACAAACTACATTACCTAGAGAGAGAGAGATTTAACTTACATGGGCTTGACAGAAAATACTCTAGTATGGCTCTGAAAATTATGCAGTAATCTTCTTTCCAAATTTCAAATGTTTTTTTCTTAGCACTATAAATTAACAAAGATATCTAGGCACATAGGTTGGAATGGAGAAGGTAAAGAAGGGCTATTTTCAACTTCTAGGAATAGAGGAATTTGTGTGTCACAGGACAGGGCAAGTTGGAGAGAGAATAGTCAGTTCTGTTTCCATCTATTGGCCTAACCAAACTGAAAATACAGCTTAGCAGTGGACCAATTGATGTGTGAAAGACTAAGAGCAGAGCCCTTCTGGGAAGCTGACTAAAACTGTGTGCCTAGCCTGTTGAGGTGGTCTGTTACTGGGAGATCACTAAAGGCCTTTAACCCATAAGCACACACTGTAAGAAGCAGCAGCTACCTGACAAATCAATTTATGCTAATGATGTATGCCCTTGGATTTGTCATTCCCTTTTCAGCAACTTGCCAAAATGAAGGTGATGAATCAATAACAGGTTGATGGGAAAAAATCTTCATAGCCAGGCTGAGGGGTGGAAACCCCGGTAATTTGTAAGTTGCATAACCAGGATAACTATCCGTTGCATCCATAGACCATTCTCTGCTCTTCATATGCATGATTTTCTAGTTCAGAAGCTTTGCAACCTGTTTCTTTCTAGCTGCAAAACAAGTTTTATTCTCACTCTATTTGTGGCAGTATCTATATACTCTCTTGGTACTTTCTGCCCCTTCATTCTTACTAAAGCCTTGTTTAACTTTCTTGTGAGGCTGGGAATTTCCTCAGGGACTTCTAAGAATAGCAGAGACATGACCCTATGTGTTATTGTTGACCGTTATGGCAACCATCACCATATTTTAATTGCAAAAATCACCTCCACAATCTCCATTCTCAAAAATGCAAAAGACATGTTCAGGTCATAACCATACTTAATGTTACATTAAATATATTTGAGGCTGGGAATTCAAATAAAGATCCTTACTGCCTCTTTGGAGATATGGTACATATAGAACTGACTCTTCCGTGTAGCAAGCTGATAGTCCCTTCCAGAGAAATTCCCAGAGGAATGGCCCTGAAATTGTGGAAAATACATATTTCTGTTAACTTTGTTTTAAACAATAATTCCATGCTTTTTTGAAGCAGCAGAAAACTATAAAGTGGAAAATAAAGGAACATACAAAAATGAGAGTTTCAATAGCAAGTCTGGCATCCTGGGGAACAAAGATCTTTTCTTACTGTCTGGTGCACTCTTCATGGTTTTCCTCAGTTTTTCATAGTCATTTTTTTCCATTTTAATCATGTAACAAAACTGTCTTGACCTCATATATATATAAACATCTAGGGATTTCCAGAGAAGATCTCTTCTTTCTATGTTCCTATAAAAACAGAATTCTCTGCTTTAATGGTAATAGAATATATGAAAAGGTGATATAGCCAAAAGCATCAAAAATGAACTTTAAAGAATATCAACTCTTTGCCTCTATGGAGTAATCATAGATTTGAAATGGCTTCTCCAAGAATAATATTTTCCAGAACTCTATTCTGGGAATTACCATAAAGGAAGGAATCATCCCTTAAGAACTACCCCTTTCCTGTAAGTTCAGTCCATATAAAATATAATGCAAAGCCACACCTGTGTATTCTATCTGCTTAACTTCTTGTTCCACCCAGGGCGGGCAATGACTGGGTAAAGTGTGTGTGCCTTTTGAAATGTTGTTGTTTTGCTTCTGACACTAGAGAGGGGGGTAGATAATTGGCCATATGTTCCTAGGGTGAAACAGTGGGGCACCACAGTGGAACCAAAAGTAGTGACCACAGAAGTTAACAGGCAAGGCTGGTTCATGATCAAGCAGTGAGGGAGGGGACTTTTCTTCCTCCTTACCTAACTATCATCTCCAAATCTCTCCCTTTCTCCCCTGGCATTTCCTCACTATCAAAAAAAATTTTTTTTTCTCAGATAAAAGATCTGATCTCAGTCATGCACATCTTACTGTAAATTTTTATGTCTGGCTGGGAGATAGAGCCATTGTTTTTGGCATTTCAGTCCAAGTGCCTAATGAAGAGTAAAGGTCAGTTACCCCACAAAAAAATTTCAGGCATAAGAGTGTACATGGGGAATGTGAGGCAGAGAAGAGGTGCTTTGCACTCAGAGCCTGAAAGTGGGATAATCCTGCCCATAGAAAATTAGCAGTGCCCGTGCTCTGAAAGAACCTAGCTTATTTTGGGTCAGAGGTTTTGAAACTTCAACTGTAGTGCTTTGTCTTAGTCACTTTTCTGTATTATTCTCAGATATACCAGTCTCATTATACTTAGTTTAATTAATTGCATCATTATTTTTGTGATTAATTTATGTTTCTAGCTTCCAAATGACACATTTATTTGCCATTTACAGAGAAAAGCATAAAACCACTTAAATTATAAGTCCTAATTTTTCTTGATCACAACAAACAGGCTTCTTCATTCTCCTCTCTCAGCTCTGCAGTAGGATTACTTAACCATTACTCTTTCCCATCGCTACCACTTCAAAATAATTCTTTTTTATCCTATTGTCTGGCAAGAAGGCTGAGGACAAAGCACAAGCCTGCCCTGCCACAGAATATGTGTGACATTCCTCAGGCACTCCTGGTTGCCCTAAAGCTAAGGGAAGGAAAAACAAATGGTTAACTTACAGAGATTACAGTCCTGCAAGACAAGAGTCTCCCTCAGTTTACAAATGTATTAGTGATTTACAAGAAAAAAAGCATTCTTTCTATTCAATAACCAAACTTCCAGAAGGAAATGTAGAAAAAATAAATGTCCTTATAACTTGTAGCCCATTGACAAGTACTTGAGGCAGGCAGAGTATAAAGTTCCTCCAGGAAGCTCCCAGCTGTCTTCGTTAATGGTTTACTAGAGGGAAAAACAACTTGACAATGGCAAGATCTCCAGTATCTTGCAGGTCCTCTTTAGCATATGAAAGTTCTTTAGAAAACCTGCCTTTTCCCTTACCTCCCCCAACTCCAAGTATATAATCAATTGCTCCTCACAACCCCAGTGCAGCTTTTTCTGCCCAGGGGTCCTGCCCCCATGCTTTAATAAAACCACCATTTTGCACAAAGATGTCTTAAGAATTCGTTCTCGACCATCGGCTCCGGACCTCACCCCACTGAAGCTCACCTATATTCCAAAACTACATCACTATTGTGCAGAGTTGGCCCACCACAGCACCTCAGTAAGAACGGAGTCATGGGTGTCTTTTTTATTTTCCCAGTGCTACAAGTTTCCTGCTTAACATTTCAAATTCTGTTGTTATTCTGACCAAAAAAACCCTTTTAGGCTCCAATGACAAGAAGATTGGCTCTGCTTCTTCTACAGTGGATCATCCACTCGATTCCCACATGCTATTGCCAAGGTAAGCACAGAAATATGCATAGAAAGAGTTGTGCTCTGGTGAAATTTGTAAGAAAGAAATGGTCTAAAAAATGTGAATTTGATACAACAATCTTAGAGAAGATTTCTATTTAACTGTTCTATTGTTTATATTCATTGAAGGTAAATTTTTATGTTCTCTATCAATTACCTTGGATAATTAGATTAGGTTGAAAAATATTAATGATCTGAATATAAACTGAAGAACATAGACTATCTTATGTATATAAAGTCTTTCTCCATGTCTTTAATCATAGTTTAATGAAAATTTAGTAGTTTAATGGAATAACAGAAGTGCATATAAGTCAGAGAAAATAATGTATGAAATTTAATACTCTAGATATAAAGAAAATGTGTAAATTGGCCCCCTAATGGCCAGTTGGAAATCCTGTGAACAAAAGGTCATGGGTGCCAGGAAAAACCCTTCTGACCATTAAGCACATAAAATTTCTGGTGATATTACGGGGGCGCCTGGGTGGCTCAGTCGTTAACCGCCTGCCTTCGGCTCAGGTCGTGATCTCAGGGTCCTGGGATCAAGCCCTGCATTGGGATCCCCACTCAGCAGGAAGCCTGCTTCTCCCTCTCCCACTCCTGCTGCTTGTGTTCCCTCTCTCTCTGTGTCTCTCTCTGTTAAATAAATAAATAAAATCTTTAAAAAAAAATTTCTGGTGATATTACAAGTTAATTACTTAAAAACTTTTCAAAAAGGGGTCTGAAAATTTTAGGGAAGGAATGAGTTATCCAAATCAGTATGAGTATAATGCCTAATGTAGGACAAGATGTTAGGATTCGAAGCTGATGGCCAAGAAAGAATTCTTGAGATGTCTTTGGTGCAAAAATGTGGTTTTATTAAAGCACAGGGATAGGACCCATGGGCAGAAAGAGCTGCACTGGGGTCATGAGGAGTGGCCCATTATATACTTCCAAGTTGGGAGGGGGTTAGGGATAGCATAAGTCTCTAAGGAATTTTGGAAGCAAAGTTTCTGGAACCTTGAGGGGGCTAGCTATTGTTGGGAAGGGGTCATTTATTACCGTCTAATAAAATCTTAGTCATGAGACCCTTCAGATGTATATTGGTGAGCCATATGCTTGGGGGATGATTACCAACCATATCTTGGGGGTTTAGAGATAAAGGATATTTTTAAAGGAATTTTTATGTGTTAAAGTAAGCATACAGGATCCTGGGGGTGGGGGGCGGTGCTAGTTGGGCTAGGATTGCCTTTTGCCCTTAGCAAAGTATTAATATCTAGGCAGTTGAGTCCCTAGAGGAATGTCACTCTTGTTTCAAGGACATGTCAATGGGTTATAGATAGTAAAGAAATTTAATAATTTTTCTTCTGCCTTTGTTTCCCACATCAATGCCCATCAACTTCATAGTAAATGAAAACACACACGGCAATACAGATAATGTGCTAATGCTGCATTTCTTGTTTATATAATTACTTCCAATCTATAAAACAAATTATTAATTGTAAAATTACAAAATGACAATTCCTTTATAAAACTATTCATATGTATGTTGTTGAAGTAGGAAGTTAGAGATAAGCAAGGGGAGAAAGCTTGCTGATTTACATGGTAATGGATTAGAATTTATTTTTTTTAAGATTTTTTTTTTTTTAAGATTTTACTAATTTATTTGAGAGAGAGACAGAGCATGAGTGGGGTATGGGGCAGAGGGAGAAGCAGACTCCCCACTGAGCAGGGAGCCCGCTGCGGGGCTTGATCCCAGGACCCTGGGATCATGACCTGAGGTGAAGGCAGACAGATGCTCAACCGACTGAACCACCCCAGGGGGGCCCCGTGGATTAGAATTTAAAACATCAGTATGAACTCATGTTTAGCTTAATATAGATCTAAATGGTTACATACAGAGTTATTTATAGATACATTTATGTACTTTAGTTAGTATTCACACATATATTTTCCTGCTTTGTCAGGTGAATGGGTCAATAAGCAACAATCCCCCAAGAACAATGAGCATACCTAGTGTGCAGATTTTAGTTTCTAATACCATTCTTCAAAAAAAGAAGAACCAGGAATCCTTGGGTAAATGGCAATTCTAAGATTGGAGCACAACATATATTATATGATTCTGGAGCATCTTGTAGTTCCAGAAAACAAGAAAGTCTTAAAAGGAAACACACAATGATGGGGTATAACAAAGTGACACAGAAGCCAATGAAAGAGTTCCCAATGTCCAAAGCTGGAACAATTTGAGCAACAAAATAAAGCAATATTGGATTATAAATCAAAATATAAAATAAATATTCATGAGTTCATACTGCTATAAATAATTGATTTAATAAATAAATAAGAGAAACTAAACAAATCTCCTCTACAGAAGAATTCCAAATAATTTATGTAGATAATCTGTCTTCAAGGAGGTTCAGCATAAGTATGGGCTTTACATACTGACTTCCTTCCAGAGTATAGTATACAAAGGACAAAAATTAATATCGTCAGAGTAGAGAACCTGACAAAGACTACTTCAGCCAGATGACCAAGGTTAACATCAACAGGGATGTCATGTTGATATGATAAAGTTGATATGATACTTTTGAGATAATGTGATAAGAATGACATATTACTTTTGTGGGCTTCCTCCCCAAAACCAATAATTCCACTATAATCACGGAAAAAGCATCAGACAAATTCTACTTGAGAGATATTCTACAAAATGTCTGACCAGTACTTTTCAAAACTGACAAGGTCATCAAAAACAAGGGAAATCTGAGAAACTGTCACAACCAAGAGATGTCTTAGGAAATTTGACAACTAAATGTAATGTGGTAATCTAGATAGGATCCTGGAACAGGGAAAGTTAAAAAGGATAAGAACAAGTAAGGAATAGAAAAGGAAAAGTGAATTGAATCTCAAGATAATCCAAAATTTGTATGGCAAGTAATGCTATCATTATATCATACTTTTTTTTTTTCAGTAAACAGTACTTTCATAGACTAGGTAAACATTGTTTAATGGTTTATAAATTTTACAGTCAACAAGTCCAGATGGCTTAATTATGATCATAGAATAGAATGTGACAGAAAAAATTAAGGAGACTAGATTATCAGCTCTTATAGAAATACATCAGTAGAAACTCAATTAAAATGTATAAATTAAAAGATTTTGATTCAAGCACATTATTTAGAGATATGCTATTATCTACCAGGACAAAATCTGTTTTGTTAAAGGAGACAGTTTTCCAACACTTTATCTTTTTTTTTTTAAAGATTTTATTTTATTTATTTGACAGAGAGAGAGACAGCTAGAGAGGGAACACAAGCAGGGGGAGTGGGAGAGGGAGAAGCAGGCTTCTGGCCGAGCAGGGAGCCTGATGCGGGGCTCGATCCCAAGACTCTGGGATCATGACCTGAGCCGAAGATAAATGCTTAACGACTGAGCCACCCAGGCGCCCCTCCAACACTTTATCTTTGAAAGAAGGAAGTTTTTTTAAAATACTTTGTCCTGATGTTTAATTTTTTGAATTCACATATTTCAAAGAAAAGAGAAGTTAGTATTTCATTTGAAACAGATTTTATGCTGTGGTCTTTATGTAAGTAAATTTTATGCTGTGGTCTTTATGTAAGCAAATTTATTTACTTTATGTAAGTAAATTTGCCAAACCAAATTTACTTAACAGCAAAATTTCATTTGACACCATACACACTCATGTCGTAAGTTTTGTGAAGTGTATTACCAGGGAGAATATGGCAACTCAGTATTTTGATTTCATAGAATAAAATCCTTTGTAAAATTCAAGTGAAAATTACAGAATGAGGGGTGCCTGGGTGGCTCAGTCGTTAAGCATCTGCCTTCGGCTCAGGTCATGATCCCAGGGTCCTGGGATCCAGCCCCGCATCAGGCTCCCTGCTCCGCGGTAAGCTTGCTTCTCCCTCTCCCACTCCCCCTGCTTGTGTTCCCTCTCTCTCTGTGTCTCTCACTGTCAAATAAATAAATAAAATCTTAAAAAAAAAAAAAAGAAAATTCCAGAATGAGAGCGATAAATTCGAGTAGGAAAGTGTCTCAATCTGTTCTTTTTTTGGTGAAATTCTCTGGAATGACTTGTTATTCCAACGTCTCTGCTTTGATTTAGAAGTTTACAATCCCAGAGTTAAAAAGGGACTAGGCTTATTCAAAGGATTTGAAAGGCCATACTACTTCTAAAATAACAATACCTATTCTGCATCAATTATTAATTAATTTAATATATTTGTTCTGAACCCTAGATCATCTGAAGTTATTTTGAGCTGATTATCTTAAGCTATTAGGGATATATGACACACAAACAGAAGAGATACCTGAAATGAATATTTAAAATATAAGAATACTATTTTGGGACTTCTGAGTGAATTTTTTGGTTGGAAGAACTTTACAGGAATTACAAAGACTAGGATTTTATTCCCATAAAACTGCAAATGGCTTGGTAGATTTCTTGCTTTTCTCTCACATGTAAGCATATGAAAAGTCAAAAAGTGTGAATATTTTCCCAAACTTATGGAAAGAATTCAGAGTCATGCTTTTTAAGAAAGCCAATGTAGAAGTGACATTACCAAAATAACAGGCTAGGAGACCCCAGCTTCCGTCTCCCCACAAAGATCAACAACTAGATGACAAGTCACAAACCAAACACTTCTGGGAGAGCTCTGTAGTCCTCTTAGGAAACTTCAGCAGAACAAAAAATCTGAGAATACCACACACAACACAGAAGGAAGACAGTTTCATTTTGCCTGCATTATCCCACCTCTCATGCCAGTATTGCTCAGTGCCAACAGGGAACTCTCAGTTAGAAAAATTCCCCTTACCAGGAAAGTAAAAACACAGTGAATGAACAACTTCTCTAGCCTTGCAGAGCACTGTACAAAGGATTCACTTCAGTTTCACCCAACCCAAACCAGCAAAAGTGAGACATGTAGAGATGGCAAAGAACAAGGAAGAAAAGCAAGGTCTACCAGTAGCCACACAGAGACAGCAGTCACAGTTCACAGTGAGTGCTCAGCAGACAAATACAGCATTTTTGCCACTGTAAAAAACAATGACCAGCATTCCTGCCACAGACTACACCCTGCAGATTTCACGAGCTCTCACCCATAGGCATTCACATTCACTAATGTCAATCACCTACATTCCTCCCTGATTTCTCGCCAGCTGCCCCACTAGAGCCAGGAACCACCCTGGCAGCCAGTGCAGGCCTCTGCAGCTGTAGAATGCAAGACACCAGCTGAGACCCCTCTGACTGACTCCCACCACTGTGCACCCTCTCACCAGCTGTGTACTTGTGCACTGCTGGCCTGACATCTGTCATCAAACTCCACTGCCATGTGCATGGTTAGGGAGAGACTGTGCCATCATGGGAGAACACACCAATGGTTAGGGCCCTGAGTTGCTTGTGGGCTTGGATCAGGGCCTGTCATCTATCACTGCATATGATCATACACAGTGATCAAGCAGGATTTTTCCCTGGGATGCAAGAATCGTTCAACAGACTCAAGTCAACAAATTACACTATACTATTTTAATAGAATGAAAGATAAAAATCATATGATCATCTCAATAGTTGGATAAAACACATTGGACAAAATACAGCATCTTTTATGATAAAAAAAAAAACCTCAACAAATTGAATGTAGAAGGAAGATATCTCAACATGATAAAGGCCATATATGATAAGCCCTCACCAAACATCATACTTAATGGCGAAAGGTTGAGAGCTCTTTTCCTAACATTAGGAACAAGACAAGGGTACCCACTCTCACCACTTTCATTCCTTCTATTCCACTGGAGATCCTAGACAGAGTAGTCAGGCAAGAAAAAGAAATAAAAGACATCCAATCAGAAAGAAAGAAGTAAAAGTGTCTTTGTTTGTAGATGCTATGATCTTATATGAAGAAAATCCTAGACTCATGGGGCGCCTGGGTGGCTCAGTCAGTTAAGCAGCTACCTTCTGCTCAGGTCATGATTCCGGGGTCCTGGGATCGAGCCCCATGTCAAGCTCCCTGCTCAGCGGGGAGTCTGCTTCTCCCTCTCCCTCTGCCCCTCCCCCTGCTTGTGCACTCTGTCTCACTCTCTCTCACTCCCTCTCTCTCAAATAAATAAAATTAAAAAAAAAGAAAATCCTAGACTCCACCAAAAAATTCTTAGATGGAATAAACAAATTCAGTAAAGTTGCAGGATACAAAGTCAACATACAGAAAATAGTTGTGTTTCTATACACTAATAAAGAAACATCTAAATAAGAAAGAAAGAGGGGCGCCTGGGTGGCTCAGATGGTTAAGCGTCTGCCTTCGGCTCAGATCATGATCCCGGGGTCCTGGGATCGAGCCCCACATCGGGCTCCTGGCTCAGCTGGGAGTCTGCTTCTCCCTCTCCCTCTGCCTCTCCCACTGCTCATGCTCTCTCTCTCTGTCTCTATCTCTGTGTCTCAAATGAATAAATAAAAATCTTAAAAAAAAAAAAAAAGAAAGAAAGAAAACAATCCTATGCACATCAGCATCAAAAAGAATAAAATACTTGGGAATAAATCTAACCAGGGAGGTGAAAGATCTGTACTGAAAATGCTGAGACTTGAATGAAAGAAATTAGAGCCGACACAAATAAATGGAAAGATATCTTGTGTTCATGGATTACAAGAATTAATATTGCTAAAATATCCATACTATCCAAAGCCATCCACAGAATCAATGCAATCCTTATCAAAACTCCAATGGCATTTTTCGTAGAAATTGAAAAAAAAAATCAAAATTTTTATGGAGCCACAAAAGACCCCTAAGTAGTCAATGCAGTCCTAGAAAGAACAAAACTGGAGGCAACACAGCTTTTGATTTCAAACTATACTACAAAGCTATAGGAATTAAACAGTATGGTAGTGGCATAAAATAGACCAGTAGAACACACTGATGGGATGGGAGCCCTCTCGGAATCTAGAAAAAAACCCTTCAAAGACAGTCACCTAATATTTGAAAAGGGAGCCAAGAATACTGCAAGGGCAAAAGGCTAGTCTCTTCAATAAATGGTGTTGGGAAAACTGGAAAACCACAGGCAGAATGATGAAATTGGACCCTATCTTATGCTGTTCACGAAAACTAACTCAAAATGGATTAAAGAGTTAAACATAAGAACTGAAACCATAAAACTTCTAGAAGAAAACAGAAAAAAGTTCCTTGACATTTGCCTTGGCAATGATTTTTTTTGGAGATGACACCAAAAGCAAAAGCAACAAAAGCGACAGTAAGCGGGACTACATCAAGATAAAAAAACTTCTGCACAGCAAAGGGAACAAACAAGAAAAGAAATAGGCAACCTACAGAATGGGAGAAAATATTTGCAAATCATGTATCTAATAACGGGTTAATATCCAAAGTATATAAAGAACTCATATAACCCAATAACAAAATATAAATAAGCAATGTAATTAAAGTGGGCCAAGGACCTGAATAGACATTTTTGCAAAGAAGACATACAAATGACTAAAAAGTAAGTGAAAAAGTATTTAACATCATTAATTATCAAGGAAAAGTAAATCATAACCACAATGAAATATCACCTCACACCTGTTAGTATGGCTATCATTAAAAAGGGATAGTCTTCAACAAATGGTGTTGCACAGAAGCATGCAGAAGAATGAAATTGGACCACTTTCTTACACCATACCCAAAAAATAAATTCAAAATGGATGAAAGACATAAATGTGAGACAGGAAACCATCAAAATCCTAGAGAAGAACATAGGCAGCAACCTCTCTGACCTTGGCTGTAGCAACTTCTTACTAGACACATCTCCAGAGGCAAGGGAAATAAGGGCAAAAATGAACTATTGGGACTTCATCAAGATAAAAAGCTTCTACACAGTGAAGGAAACAATCAACAAAACTAAAAGGCAGCTTATGGAATGGGAGAAGATATTTGCAAATGACATATCTGATAAAGGTTAGTATCCAAAATCTATAAAGAACTTATCAAACTCAACACCCCAAAAATAAATAATCCGGAAATGCGCAGAAGACATGAACAGACATTTTTCCAAAGAAGAATACAGATGGCCAACAGACACATAAAAAGTTGTTCAGCATCACTCAGCATCAGGGAAATACAAATCAAAACAACGAGATACCACCTCATACCTATCAGAATGGCTAAAATTAACAAGACAGGAAACAACAGATGTTGGTGAGGATGCAGAGAAAGGGAAACCCTCTTGCATTATTGGTGGGAATGCAAGCTGGTGCAGCCACTCTGGAAAACAGTATAGAAGTTCATCAAAAAGTTGAAAATAGAGCTACCCTATGACCCAGCAATTGCACCACTAGGTATTTACCCAAAGGATACAAAAATACAGATTCAAAGGGGTACATGCACCCTGATGTTTATAGCAGCATTATCTACAATAGCCAAATTATGGAGAGAGCCCGAATATCCATCGACTGATGAATGGATAAAGATGTGAGATATATATACGACTGTTTATATATATATATATATATATATATATATACACACACACACACTTATAAATACACACACACACATATATATACACATACATAGATATATGCACATACATATATATGTATATATAATGCAATATTACTCAGACATCAAAAAGAATGAAATCTTGCCATTTGCAAGGACATGGATGGAGCCAGAGTGTATTATGCTAAGCGAAATAAGTCAATCAGAGAAAGACAAATACCATACGATTTCACTAACATGTGGTATTTAAGAAATAAAACAGAAGAACATGGGGGGAAAAAGAGAGGTAAACCATAAAACAGACTCTTAACTATAGAGAACAAACTGAGTGTTGCTGGAGGGAAGTGAGTGGGGGTGGGCTAAATGGGGGATGGGGATTAAGGCGGGCACTTGTGATGAGCAGTGAGTGTTGTATGTAAGGATGAATCACTAAATTCTACACCTGAAACCAATTTTACCCTATATGTTAACTAACTAGAATTTAAATAAAAACTTGAAAAAGAAAAGAAAAAAAAAAAGGTAACATGTTGCCAAGGTTGGAGAAATGGGTACTGTTTTGCTGTTTGTGGGAATGTAAATTGTTGCAACCACAGTGGAAAACAATATAAAATTTCCTCACAAAACTAAAAGTAGAACTGCCGTATGATCTAGTAATCTCACTTCTGGGTATATATCTAAAGGAAATGAGAACAAGATCTCAAAGAGATACTACACTCTCATGTTCATTGCAGGATTATTCACAATAGCCAAGATATGGAAACAACTGAAGTGTCTGTCAATGGATGAATAAATAAAGACGATGTGGCATATACGTATGATATGGAATATTAGTCAACCAAAGAAAGAAGGAAATCTTGCCATTTGCAACACCACGGATGGTACTTGAGGGCATTGTGCTAAGTGAAATAAGTCAGATGGAGAAAGACAAATACTGTATGATCTCACTTGTATGTGGAATCTAAAAAAGCTGAACTCAGAAACAGAAAGTAGAATGATGGTTATCAGGGGCTGGGAATGGGGCAAATGGGAAGATGTTGGTCAAACGGTATAAACTTCTAGTCACAAGATGAATAATTTCTAGAGGTGTGATATAGATAGAGCATGGTGATTATAGTTATTTTTTTAAGGTTTTATTTATTTACTTGAGAGAGAGAAAGAATATGAGCAGGAGGAGGGGCAGAGGGAGAGGGACAAGCAGACTCCCTGCTGAGTGGAGAGCCCAACACGGGGCTTGATCTCAGTACCCTGAGATCTTGACCTGAGCCAAAGTCAGATGCTTAATAGACTGAGCCACCCAGGCACCCTGATTATAGCTATTAATACTGTATTATATTCTTGAAAATTGCTGAGAGAGTAGATCTAATAGAGTAAATACTCTGGTCAATTTTCTCACTACAAAGAAGAAATAATCATTGTGTTGATGTGATGGATGTGGTAGCTAATGCTATGATGGTAATCATTTTGCAATATAATCAGTGTATTAGATCAACACCATTTACACCTTAAACTCACACTGTATGTTGATTATATCTCAATAAAATTGGGAAAAAAAACAAGAAAATCAATGTATTAGAGTCCAGTGAGTTATGAACAGAAGATCAAATGATTTGGGTTTGAATAATCTCTGCCACTTAACTTACATGTGTGACCTTGGACAAGTCATGTTACTAAGGGCTTCTTGACTTCAGCTCTACCCCTTATTTCTATCTGGAATAAGATGAGTAACCTGGAGCTTACCATGGTTAAGTAATTTGCTCAAGGTTACCAAACTCTGGCATTGAGACAGGATTTAAATTCAGAGAGTGTAACTAATTCCAGGGACTGAGTTCTTAAACAATAACCTTTAGAACACACATACATGGCCAATTGATTTTCTGCAAAGGTGCCAAGATATTTCATTGGGGAAGATAGTCTTTTTAATAAATAATTCTAGCCAAGTAAATATTCACACGGAATAAAATGAATCTTGATCTTTGCTTCACATCAAACACAGAAATTAACTTAAAATGTATCATATACCTAAACATAGAAAACTATAATTATCAAATTTCTAGAAGAAAACACAGGAGAAATGTTTTGTGACCTTGGGGGGGGTAGGCAAAGGGTTTTTTTGCAAGATAGTAAAAATACTAATCATAAATGAAAAAAATTGTTGAATTTGACTTCATTAAAATTAAAACCTGCTGCAACACTCTTTAGAAAATGAAAAATCAAGTCACAAACAGGGAGAAAATATTTGTAACACATATATCTAACAAGATTCATAATCATTCATAAGATATAACAACTCAACACAGCTCAATAATAGGGAAACAAATCATTTAAAATCCCAAAGTTTTAAATAGGTACTTTATTTAAAAAAGTATGCAATTGGCCATTAAGTACATGAAAAGCTGCTCCAGATCATTCGGGGTTAGATGGGTTGATAGCTTTGTCAAAACTCATCAGATGCTATACTTTAAAAGGATGCTTTTACTGTAGGTAAGATAAATCTGGGTATGTTTGTTCTTCATATCCTTATTCAAATGGAATGCCAAAATGGCAGCTCCTGGAATTTGTCACAGACAGGAAACACAATGTCATCTTCACCCCACAACTGTAGGTCTTGAATCTGGAGAAGCCCTGTATATCTTTCAGACTCCATCTGTGGCTCAGTTTGGAATTTCAGTGGCTTTATAGACGTAGCCCTCCTGCAGGCAATGGCAAGGTATTCCTCAGTTGATTCATTCACTCAGTCACCGTGAAATGTGGGGTAATTTCTACCACTCTGCTTCTTCGTTTGCTCTTTCTGAGGCTCAGATGACACGAAACCCATCTGAAATTTTTATTCCAGCAAGTGTCAGCAAATGGTATGAAAAATTTCAAAGACGACTGCCACAGAGCCCTTTCTTCTGAAAAACATAATGTGAATAAAATAATTTTAAAAGGCTCTTAAACTTGTCATATTTTAAATAACACAATTTATAAGTGGGAAGCAAAAAAAAACCCCAAAAGATGAAGATTAATTTTAAAAAGTACTTAGTGACTGTACATCATCATTATTAAAATACAATTTTATAAATTAAACTACATAAAAATGAAAAAAAAAGTCATCATTAATGACATTTTCCCCTTCAACTTAAGATATTTTTCAGAAGCAAAGGTTTTATTTGCTTTGACTCAAATGCATTATTTACTTAAAATTAAGTATAACCAAAAAGTGAAAGTAGTATGCTTTTAATGTTTCTCTAGCAATTGAAAACAAATTGTCAAGCACTGTGGTATTACAATGATTTACCAGTGTAGTTAACAAAATCAAGTACATCCAGCTTCTAGAGACTATATGTAACATATATCAAACATACATTTTACATATTGGAAAATAATTCCTGGAAGCATTTCTTTGGATTACAAGGACTTCAAATAATACAAGTTGGATGTCATTTTTTATCTTTGCAAAATCATATATTTTCACTGAGATAGCTGCTGTAAGTAAAACTTTTAAAACAATCTTGGGATTTTTGCAAACAAGTAGAAACAATGCATTAAGTATTAATCCCAGAACAGCATCATGCATGTTCTCAGAATTTTTCCACTCTGCTCTGAACACCCTTGCACCAAGTGAGGGGTGAGACAGGGTAGTTTTAAGGCCCACATTGCAGACACCACGAGGGAACACAAGCTTGGTGACCTTTAGAACATTTCACCAGAAGTGTCAACATCAAAATGTTTTGCTTTTTCCCTGCAGCACTGCCAAAGAAAATAATTTCCTTTTAAAACCTCCAGCTTAGAATCTAGGTTAGTGGAGGGCTTTATGTAAACCAGTCAAATTTTCTTTTTCAGAATGAAACCACAGAAGTAAATACAATTTGAGATTACTAATCCCCATAACAAGGAAGAAGGAAGTTTGTCAAATAAAAACTCGAAGGGATTTTTTTGATTAAAGAAATATTTAAGTCCCTTTCTTTTTCCCATTTCAAGAAAAAAAATTCCATATATATTACTTTTAACAGTCAATTATGAAACCTTTTAAACAAAAAGTAAAATGCATAATGTACGTAAGACTTCCCTATCTATCTACTTCTGAGATTAAGCAATATTAACATTTTATTATACTTGCTTTTTTAATGAAAAAATAATATAGATACGAAAGCCCTATTGATCATTCCTTTTCTCCCTTCACTGCCCAAATCCTAGAATGATAGTGTCACTCTCGTAATGTTCTGACCCTTTACCGCGCATGCACATTTCTATAAATAATAAGCACAAGACCACTATTTGGTGGTTTAACATTTGCATGAATGGTATGATACTGAAGGTACCTTTTTTTTAATCCAAAAGTATGTTTTGAAGTCTTACTCATATTAATCTAATTAGGCTGAGCAGTTTCATGTTAACTCTGTATCATGGCACTGTTTACCAATTCAACACTGAGGGATAGTCATTTCCACATCTTGCTATTACCAAGAGCATGTCGTGAGCATCTTTATAGATCACTTCTCATGTACCTGACTGAGAATTTCTCTAGGACAGACACTTAGAAAGGATAAAGTGCAGGGTAAGATGTACAGATTTTCAGCTGCAACCAGGCATTGCCAAGCTCTTATGAGCATTTATATGTCCTCCAGCCATGTCCAAGTTCCCATTTCCCCATATCCTCACCAAAAGTCAGTGTCATCAGATTCACCGGTTATTGGAAATGAAATGCTGTCTCATTGTGGTTTAAATTTCATTTTTTTGATAACTAATGAAATTAAGTATCAAGTTCTGCAAATCATCCATTCATGTTCTTGTTCATTTTTCTATTGGGTTGTTTTTCTGTGTCTTTTGATACATAGCAGTTTGTAATATATTCGAGATATCCACTGCAGAAGAATGAGATTTTCGTTGTTTAAAGTTGATCTGTTAGACCATCTATATGTGCCTATTTCATTTCAATTTCACTGGGTCTCTGTAGAACAGTTTTACAATTTATTTTACATCTATCCTGAGTCTCAAGCCTTACTCCTCGATATTGCATACAAATTCTCTTATGTATACAAATGCTCTAATATTCCTTGATATATCTCTACATAACTATTTGTCTCAGAGAGACAAATACAGCATCATGTTTAAGAGGACAAAGCAGGTTCTGAGTCAGACTGACACTTTCTAGCGTTTAATCTCAGATCTGTATTTACTAGCCATATAATAATGGGCATATCATATAACTTCTCTGTGTCTTAGTATTTTCATCTGTTGAATGTAAAAAATAATAGTACTTACTTCATCAAGTTATAATAAAGATAGAACACTTAGCACACTGCTTGGCACAGAGTAAGCACTCTATGTTAGCTATGATTATCATTCTATAAAATATTTTTAAATTACAATATTATTGACAACTTTTAAAACTTTAGTTTTAATATAAATTATGTTTAATAGGGATATCAAAACTAATTCCTATAGCCTCAAAGTACCTCTTTCCTTTAAATATTTAAATATGTAATTACTGTGCTGTTTTTAACATGACCACAAATTCTTTGACAGTCCTGTCCCAGGAGATGGAGCTTAATTTCCTTCCCCTTGAATATGGGATGGACCTAGTAACCTCCTTTCTAACAAATAGGGTACGCAAAGGAAAGCACTTTACAGTGGAGCAGTCTGAATGATACCACTTTAACCAGATGATCAAGGTTAATGTGATTAGTAATAAATAATGTCAATAGCATGTGCCCCAATATTATACACTAAGAAGGGCTCTTTGATAGTTTTCAAAAAAAATTCACAAGTCCAGTCTATTCATGAGAAAATATTAGGCAAATTCAAATTGAGAGATATTCTACAAAATACCTGGCCAATACTCATCAACATCATGTGTCAAGGTCATAAAAGCCTGGGAAATGATCACAGATTGGAGGATCCTATGGAGACATGACAACTAAATATAGTATAGTATCCTGGTTTGAATCCTGAAACAGAAAAAAGACAACCATGGAAAAAAGACTGTCGTTTAGTTCATAGTATTGCACTAAATGTTAATTTCTTAGTCTTAATAAATATATCATGGTTACAAAAAATATTAACATTAGAGGAAGCTGAGTGGAGGTATATGAAAGCACTGTATGACCTTTGCAACTCTTCTATCAATCTTAGAACAATTCTAAGGTAAAAGGTTTAAAAAGTGAATACCCATATTATTTTACTACTGTTATGATGAACCAAGACCATTTATAATTAGACAAAAATATATAGATAGCACACACAAGGAGATTATATGTCTTTATTTTCTTTGTTTGGGGGCCCAATATATTTAGAATTAAATTTACTGGGTATATGTTGCAATGATCTGTAACACAATATGAATTGTCTAGAAAGATGTACCCCTTGGAGGATAATTAGCATTTAGTTAGATTTAGGTGATAAGAGAGTATATAGACAAGCAGAAATGGATTTTTTTTTTTTACATCATGTTTAAGTATTATCTATGCCCTCAAAGACCCACACATATTAAAATTACTTAATTATTACTTTAATTTTCTTCCATCCCTGGCTATTAAGGTACTAGAACTTTTAATTTCTTCAAAGATGTTTACATAAATACATATAATCTATTACTTTGGAATTGTATTAGTCCAAACTGACAAAAATCAATTAAGGAATCCAAAAAATCTGAGTTAACAACAAGGTAAAATACAATTAACATGGATACCAGGATATGTCACAGAATTTTTTAAAAATCTGTCTAGAAAATTTAAGTGGAATAATTTTTATAGAACCATATAATTTGCAATATTGTCAGATTCATAGAAACCAATTTTATTTATTTATTCTAAAAAGATTTTATTTATTTATTTATTTATTTGAGAGAAAGATCGAACATGAGCAGGGGGAGGGGCAGAGGGACAAGCAGACTCCCTGCTGAGCAGGGAGCCCAATGCGGGGCTGGATCCCAGGACCCCAGGATCATGACCTGAGCTGAAGGCAGATGCTTAACCGACTGAGCCACTCAGGCGCCCCCACAGAAACCAATTTTAAGACTTTAATTATTGACAAATAATGTAGTTACAAACCTACGCTTATATTCATATACTTTCAAATATCAATTTGGATAATGATGAATTATATAAGGAAATAAAAGAAATTTAGAAAATTTTCACCATTTCAATCTTTGTGCAAAATTCAGAATTTTTTAGTAATTAAAGTTTCATACTTGTAACCAGATTTTTATTAGTTGTAATTCACTATCATCATAGGAATAAAAACATATATTCAAATGTTTTAAACCCAAACCTGTAAAATAATTCAGTCATCTAAACATCTTGTCTTAATTAAAGTTAGTGGAGAAAAAAAAATCAACTACGCTTTATTTTTTTCAGTTTAAAATTTCTAATAATAAAATTCTCAAATGGGAAGGATTTTCAGCTTGTAATCCTAATTTTAAAATTAATTTTTCTTAAAAGAATGGCAAGTAGAACAGACTTCTTTCAGGCTCCCTTATCTCTAGTTAGAGATGCCTTCAAATGAAAGGAAAAATCTTTCTCTTTTTTTTTTTTTAAGATTTTATTTATTTATTCGACAGAGAGAGAATGAGAGAGAGCCCTAGCGGGGGTAGGGGCAAAGGGAGTGGGAGAAGCAGACTCCCTGCTGAGCACAGAGCACGAGTGGGCTGTTGTGGGGGGTGCTGGATCATGACCTGGGCTGAAGTCAGACACTTAACTGCCTGAGCCACCCACGTACCCCTCTTTCTGGTTTTAATATATAAAACTTTTAGCCTTTTAAGGACTACTATTTTTGGCATGATGTCAGTTTTAATATATCTGTTTATTGTCTCTGATTAAGCTTACACTAAACAAGCTGCCATTTCTAAGTCAGATCTTTTTCTACTTTTTCTTATTAGACTGCTTGTATAGATAAGAAAAGGAGTTGTCCTGAAAACTAGGATTATTAGTTTAAAATAGAACTCATATACAAACAATTCTGATTTGTTTTCCATAATTATATTTATTCACATTCACATTTATTTTTCTTCACTAAATTTCATGTGTTTTTTTTAAAGTTTAATAAGTTATAGAATATTTAATTTTCCATCTCAGATGGAGCCCTTTCTAACAGAAAGTCACTTTATGATCCAGTTCCTTGAACACTACTTTCTTTAACTCAAGTAGTACAGTTGTATAGATCACACTTGTCAAAGTTCAGCTCTCTTACAGTCTCCATCTTATTTATCTCTAAGAATAGATCAGTTAATACCTGCTCTGACACTGGACCTAAAAGGGACTAGCGAGAGAGAATCAACCAAACTTTTAATTTTACTAAAACAAACAAAACACCAGAAATTTATATCAATGTTTTATTGATATCTCAATTACCCCTGGAGGGTTAATTCCCTGTTAAAATTCCCTGGCCTCCCCTTCCATAGTGTGAAAGCATATATGATAAACAGTGGTTCTAAAATATTTCAATGCACTTGGGGCTGATATTCAGGAATATCATTTTCCTATAATAAATAAATTATTTAATCTTATTATAATGAGAGATTGCAATGTGGCATTCCCTCACTCAAAGTATTTGTTGCTTACAACGTCCTATTCTAATCAAACTGTAGGGTTTATTGGACATAGCATGGAATATTAACATCCAGAAATGTGGCTACATATCGTCATTATACATAGCATTTTCTCACTTTATAAATCTGCTCATAAAGATTATGTCAACTGAGTCTACCTGTGTGTGTGTGTGTGTGTGTGTGTGTGTGTGTGTGTGTTGGGGGAAGATATTCAATCAGAACCAAGTATCTGAACACAAAGTGTCTAGAATTGAGAAGACCTTTGTCAGCCATAGATCAATACCTTCCACTCCCTTGTGGGTGCCTGTCTTCACCCAGAGTCCAAAAGAGAAAACCCACTCAGTCCCCTAGTGGTGGGCAGCTTTTTAAACATAACTTTGTTATCTCCCATCTGAGAACTTTTTTTTCCAGGGACAAAGTCCACTTTGAGAATCTAGTAACCAGGGTTACTAGGGTTACCCACAGATGTTGGAAGATACCGTTTTGGTCAACAAGCAGTTTTGGGATTCTCTTGTCGCTGGTATAAGTCAACTCATTCTAAAATAAAAATTATACAAGCACTGTATATATAAGCACTGTATATAAAAGCACTGTAATCCCTTAATTCTCTACTCTGACTAACATCTTAATCTATACGGATATAAAGAAAGGCTGAAAGAACAATTGCTAATCTTTTATGATCTCATAGTCTGTAAGCCAGAATCTTCATAGAAATGCAAAATATACTGATGATAATGCTTCTAAACATAAGTTATTTATTAAATATTCTAACATTCTTATGTTTTCTTTACTTAATTTAATGAGTCTAATAGATTCCACTACAAAAGGTATGAACTGAAATGGTTCTGGGCAAGAGAACTACATTTTAGATGGGAAGTCTCCTTTCTGAGGATAAATCTACTCATTATTTGATAGCACGTTTTACAGTTTATTTTAAAAATCCTTCCATATCTCAAGGTTTAAAAAAATTCACTTATTTTTTTCTTCCAAGAGTTTTAAAATTTAGTTGGATTTGTTTTTTAGGCATGCTGTGAGGTAAGGAACCACTTTTATTTTTTAAATAAATAGGTAACTTTTTTCTCTCAGTATATTCTTTTCCTCACCAATTTTACATTTGCTTTTGTGGTGTGTCCATGTTCCATGACTGTTTATTTCTGAGCCCTCTGTTTGTTCCATTGGTCTGTTTGTCTCTTACTGTATTTGTCATTCACTGCATATACCACACGGTCTTAATTAGTGTAGATTTGTAATAATTCTTGAGATCCAGTATAGCAAGTTTCCCCTCTTCATTCCTTTTCTTTATAAGAGTCTTGACTAGGGGCCACTGGGTGACTCAGTCTGTTGAATGCGTGACTCTTGATTTTGGCTCAGGTCATGATCTCAGGGTCATGGGATCAAGGTTCTTGGGATCGAGCCCCATGTCAGGCTCCGTGTTCAGTGGGGAGTCTGCTTCTCACCCTCTTTTTCTCCCTCTCCCCCCACTCATGCTCTCTCTCTCTCTAAGATAAATAAATAAATCTTAAAAATATATATAACAAGAGTCTTAGCTATTCCAGGATCTTTTTCATATCAATTTTAAATTCAACTTGTCAAGTTCCATGAAAATCCCAATTAAAATTTTGGTTGAGACAGCATCGAATCTATAAATCAATTGGGGGAAAATTTACATCTTTAGGATTTTAAGTCTTTCAGATCACTTAGGACAGTATTTTTAAAACTACTAATTATTGATTTCTTTTTATGTACATTCACTTATCATGTTACATAATTTTTATAACTCTCTCCTGCTAGCATTATATACTGTTTTGAAGTGTGAACAAACTCACTCTTAGATTATTTGTTTCAAATGACAGGGCTATGCAGTAGCAGAATGAGGAGTTAACGCTATGTCAATCTTGGCTTAAGATCATGTTTTCAACAACTTTTCAATGCTCCTTTGTCATGTATCATGAAAACTTCTAGCTAAGACCTTTATTAAAAAGTGTTGCAGCAGCAGATTCCCTGGAAAGAAGGAATATGCACTGTCCCACATAACTCCACCATAATAAGAACACAGCACTGCTTATCACTAAATTATTTTCTATTGATTTTCTTTGTATAGTCTGCATTCGTTTGCTAGGGCTGCTGTAACAAAGTACCACAAGCCGGATGGCTTAAACACCAGAAATTTATTGTCTCATGGCTCCAGAGACTAGCAGTACAAGATCAAGGTGTCAGCAGGGGGGTTCATTCTGAGAGCTGTGAGGGAGAATCTGTTCCATGCCTCTCATCTAGCTCCTGGTAGTTTGTTGGCAATCTTTGGCATTCTTTGGCTTGTAGAAGCATCACCTTCATCCCTGCCTTCATCTTCATGTGGCATTTTCCCTGTGTATCTGTGTCCAAATTTTCTCTTATCTCTATCTCTTATATTATCTTAAGTAATTACATCTGCAATGACCCTATATGCAAATAAGGTCATATTCTGAGATACCAGGGGTTCAAACTTCAACATATGAATTTGGGTAGGAGGGCTAGACACAATTCAACCTATAACATGGTCCTAGTAGTAAATTGGTGCTACTTAGAAGCTTCTTAAATAAAGATAAATTTGTAACATTGTACTAATTATTGTATTTATTTTTAAAGTAGAGGAAGACTCTGACAAATTAGCAAGATAAAGGCCAGTCACTTGGGAAAAGTTTTAAGGAAGTCAATGTTTTACCACTATTTTATGTGGGAATCACTCATGACACCTTAGTCATTGTCCTCTAAATGATGTGTGGGAACAGTGAAAGCCCCTGAGTCAAAGGTAAGAGCTCTGTTCTCTATGCTCCTGTCTTGCTGTTTTGATTTTATGTGTCCTCTCTGAGTCTTGATGGGCTTTTGTGAGGATTAAGGTACACCTTCATATTCTCAGCACAGTTCTCAGTATTGGGTGTTCAATAATATCACTTCTTTACTCTCATCAGGAGTTCTCTAAGAAGAGTGTATGAGTTAATTTGATGTTAATTTGCATTAACATCAGCCACCTAGACTCTACTTATCACTTGGTGATGTGAAGTGGTGGGGACAATAGAAACCTACATTATTTGAATGAGATAAAACACATTTTATCAACAAAATGTTGCATGCTCATCATTGTATCTGAACACCACTGACAGATTTCTTTTTTAGGAAAAAGGGGATTTTTTTTTTTAAAGATTTTATTTATTTATTTGACAGAGAGATACACAGCGAGAGAAGGAACACAAGCAGGGGGAGTGGGAGAGGTTCAAGAAGCAGGCTTCCCGCTGAGCAGGAAGCCTGACGCGGGGCTTGATCCCAGGACCCTGGGATCATGACCTGAGCCAAAGGCAGATGCCTAATGATGGAGCCACCCAGGCGCCCCTGTAAAAGGGGATATTATAGGAAAAGCCTTTATTCTATATCTATCTATCTACCTATCTATCTATCATCTCCAAAACGGTAGATCATAAATATCTAGCCCACAGTAAGTACCCAGCATATCTGAAGAAGGAAAAGAAGAAGAGAACCAAGGAGAGGGAAAAGAAGTGAAAGAAAGGGAAGGAAAGGGAAGAATAAAGAAGAGAGGTTATAAGAAAGGAAGAGAATGGGAGAAGGGAAATGGAAAAGAGATAGTATCAGGCTGTTCGTGATCAAATTACCCTGTAATCGGTACCTAGGACTGTAGTTCAGTGTTGTGACCGATGTAACTTAGTCTGAGATTCCATAAACATAGATTTGATTCCCCCACCCATTGGCCACTGCTGATTCATTTTCTATGTGAGTTTATTGGGGATTCCCTTCATGTCATATGCACAAAGAAGATTTTCTATATTTTATCCAACATTTTTAGGCATTTTGAAGGAATTTTCTTTGTAATTTTGTAAAAGCCTAATTGACTCTTGCTTTCAGCTGCAATGCCCTGAAATCTACCATTGATTTGCCTTAAGGCCAGCCTTCTCAAGTATTGCTCCTCACTGACAATGAAGTATGACATGGATACTATGGTAGATTCCCTTCCTGGGAGATGCGGATCTCCTCTGACAGGTCACTCTGGCTTTACAATTCCCAGATGACCTTACCAAACTTTCCTTTGAACTGCACTGCAGTCTAAGATGCCACCATCCAACCCTTCACTCCCACCTTGACCCTGGATCAGACCCGCCTCGTGGTCTGCTAACTCTCACAGCCTCCTCCAGCTCCCTCCCCATTTTCTCCCACTTGCATTTACTCTAATAAATTTCTTGCATATCCAAACCTGACATCTACTCCTCCCAAGATTTGGACTAAGTCACACATACACAAATATATCTTCAGCTGCACCCTAGGTTAATATCGCTGAATGATGGATGACTAATTCAGAGATATTAACAGATGAAATATGAACAGACAAGATATAAACAGACGGATCTGTATTTTATTATCCCCAATCTATTCTTCCACATGCAGTCACACCCAATCCTATCCCCTAGGTCCATATCCCATGATGAACTCTCTTTCCTGTTCATTCACATTCTACTCTGCTACACTACACAGAATATTTACTCATTTTTTAAAAAGATTTCTATTGAAATATATTGAAAAGTACACATAGTTAAAACTCACTGAGTTTTAACAAACTGAACTAGCTTCCAGATCAAGAAGCAGAATATTACCAGTACCCCAGAATCTTCTTTCATGTTCCTTTCTAATCATAGCCTATGTGCCAAGGATTACCATGATTCTGAATTCTAAAAGCATACCTTGCTTTTTACTTTTTCTTTCTTCTGTGTATAAGTGGAATCATGTAGCATGTAAGTTTTTGTGTCTGGATTTTTAAACTCAACAATACACTTGTGAGATCCAGCCATACTTTTGTGTATAATTGTAGATAGTTTATTCTCAATGTTGCATTGTTGTAGAATATTCCATTATATGAATATATAATTGATTTATTTATTCTGTTGTTGATAAACTTTTCAGTAATTTTCAATTTAGCACCACTACAAAACCGTATTGCTATGTACATTCTTTTTTTAAGTTTTTATTTAAATTCCAGTTAACATACAGTGTAATATTAGGTTCAAGTGTGTAATATAGTGATTCAACACTTCCATACAACCCTCTGTGCTCATCACAGCAAGTGCACTCCTTAATCCCCACCACCTGTTTAACCCATCCCCCACCGACTGCCCCTCTGGTAACCATCAGTCTGTTCTCTATAGTTAAGACTCTGTTTCTTGGCTTGCCTCCCTCTCTCTTTTTTTTCTCTCTACTCATTTGTTTTGTTTCTTAAATTCCACATATAAGTGAAATCATATGGTATTTGTCTTTGACTGACTTATTTTGTTTAGTGTAATACACTCTAGCTCAATCCATATCATTGTAAATGGCAAGATTTCATTCTTTTTTATGGCTGAGTAATATTCCACTATATATCTATATCACATCTTTCATTATATATTGTGTATTATACATTCCATATATATACATTATATTATATATACACACATATATTATATATTATATTATATACACATATATTATATTATACATACACATATATATAATTATATATACATATATATAATTATATATATTATATAAATATATATAAATATATATGTATATATAATTATATATATTATATATATAATATATATTATATATATAATATATATATTTATATATATATAATTATATATAAGTATATATAATTATATATATATAATATACCACATCTTCTAAACTCAACAACACAAGAAATAACAGGTGTTGGTGAGAATGTGGAGAAAGGAGAACCCTCTTGCACTGTTGGTGGGAATGCAAGCTGGTGCAGCCACTCTGGAAAACAGTATGGAGTCTCCTCAAAAAGTTAAAAATGGAACTCCCTACAATCCAGCAATTGCACTATGAGGTATTTACCTAAAGAGTACAAAAATACTAATTCAAAAGGATATATGCACCCTGATGTTTATAGCAGCATTATCTACAATGGCCAAATTGTGGAAACAGCCCAAGTGTCCATCGACTAATGAATGGATAAAGAAGTGTTATGTTTATACAATGGAATATTACTCAGCTATGTACCCTCTATTACATGCTTTTTTAAGGAATATGCACACATATACACTTATACTGAATTTACCTAAGAAAAGATTTAGTGCGTCATAAGTAATGTGTATGTCAGCTTAAATAGATGCTGCCAAAGGGTCTTCCAAACTGTAGCATTTACACTCCCATCAGCAGAGTTTAAGAGTTCTAGTTGCTCCACATCCTGACTGATACTTAAATGTTGTCTGTCTTATTTTAGCCTTTCTGATGGATGTGCTCATTGTTCATCTGTGGTTGTGTTAATACTTAGATGGATCTTTAATCGCTTTGCTTCTGAAGCATTACATCACAGAAAATGAATACTATTGATTCTTATTCTACTTCTTTATTATGTTCTGCTTGTTCTTTGAATCAGAAATGTTGCTAATTCTGTATCTTTCTGATATGAATAGAATAATAGTTGTCTTCCATTCCTCCTCAAACTCTTTGTAGTCATTGATGAATAAGGTGACTATGCACTAAAGTAGCACTTTAGTTACAGATCATTGATGCAAATTTTAACGACTACATTTGCTACCTGAATGTGTTATTTGGAAAAGCTCTAAAACAAGTCCTTATACTCATCAACATAGCTACTACACACAGCGGTGGCAGAAATGCTGTATTTCTCCTACTGTTTTGCCCTGAGGCTTATCAAGACATGAGGTGAGGCTCACCCAAATGTTTCCAAATTCTGTTGGCTTTGCAAGGACAAGTGGTTTCTCTTTCCTTTCTAACCAGACCTCATTAAGATTTTTGCTATCCTAGAGTGTAGAATTTAGTCATTTGTACAGTAAAAGTACCCAGCTTTGTTTCCAAAAGGATACAAATTTATTTTATTTTTTCAAACAAATCAGATATCAATAGTACCTTTACTTGGAAGCATGGTTATTATCATCCCTGGCATTAATTTTATCTCCAGAATTGAAAGACTCTCAGAAATAGGTTTATGAAATCTCTTCAGTGTGCCAGTTCTGCTTTTTCTTGGTATCCAACTGATACCTAATTCTATATGCTTTGATTTTAGACTGACAAATGCAAATTCTGCATTCTAGCCAGCGCTAGCAATATATATATATTTGAGCCTTGAAAACAAATTATATAATCACTTCCTGAGGAAGTGTAGGTGTTCCTTGTGATTGTATAACTTGTGTATTGTATAACTTGTTTTTGTTTTCAAGGCTCAAGGCAATAACCTATACTAATAATCAGATTACTACAGATTAAATTCTTCTCTCCTCCAGATATATTTTTATTCACAGTCATCTTTATTACCAGAGGAAATGCAAGCTACGTGCTTCAAGATTTTTGCAACCATACGGGAAGAATATTTTAGCAGGCTGACACATGTCACTCTTCTCAAGGAAGAACCAATGGATTTGCAACTTACAGACTTCCATTTCTCAGATTTGTTTTCCCAGGAACAAGGGACTAGAGGATTAACAGCCTTTCCAACTCTGCATTTTCGTGGTGCAGTGCTTGGCAAAATCTCAAAAGAATACAAACATACATCTTGTTTATTTCATATATTTTATAGTCCTTACAACATTTGGCCATGTGATGGGCTCTTAATATATTTACTTTAGAGTTTGTTTTTAAGAAAAGAATTGTTAAATGCTTAACAATTGGAGAATGAGAGACCAAAAATTCTCTTTAGAAATAACATCTAGGGGTACCTGGGTAGCTCAGCTTGTTGAACGTTGGACTCTTGATCTCAGCTTAGTTCTTGATCTCATGGTCGTGGGTTCTAACGCTGTGTAACCCTGGGTTGGGCTCCCCACTGGACGTGAAGCCTACTTAAAAACAAACAAACAAACAAACAAACAAACATTTAAGGACCTAGTAAAAGGGGCGCCTGGGTGGCTCAGTCCTTAAGCATCTGCCTTCGGCTCAGGTCATGATCCCAGGGTCCTGGGATCGAGCCCCGCATCGGGCTCCCTGCTCTGCCGGAAGCCCGCTTCTCTCTCTCCCACTCCCCTGCTTGTGTTCCCTCTCTGGTTGTCTCTCTCTCTCTGTCAAATAAATAAAATCTTAAAAAAAAAAAAAGGACCTAGTAAAAGGATCAACACTTCTTTTTTTTTAAGATTTTATTTATTTATTTGAGAGAGTGAGCGAGAGAGAGAGAGAAAGAGAACACAAGTGGGGGTAAGGGGCAGAGGGAAGAGGAGAAGCAGACTCTCCCACTGAGCAGGAAGCCTGACTCAGGGCTCAAATCCAGGACCCCAGGATCATGACCTGAGCCAAAGGCAGAGGCTTAACCGACTGATCCACCCAGGCACACCAGGGATGAACATTTTTTAAAGTGATCTAGTGAGACAGAGTTTTAATATATAATAATCACCACCACCATCACCACCACCACCATGAAATACGATCTTGATCTGGCTACTACATGAGCATTTCTAGTAGTCATATCAATTTCTACTGAAAATTCATCATAGTCAATTCAAGTTCTTTTCCATAGATACCAGCTATAGTTTATTCAGTATGATTACACCATAGTTAAATTAAATATTAATCCTTTCAGTTGATATAAATGCAATGTCCTCAGATAATGGAGATCAAGGAGAGAGAGGGAGGAAAACATAATGAAAGCAAAGTATTTTATTTGCCAGAATTCCTCATAAAAATAAAATTGTAACTTTTGAAAAAGTATTATAATGGCAAGTAAGGAGAAAGGTGAATTTCCTAAAGGGTGCTAAATGTGATCAGAATTATTTCATGTGAGAAAATGGAAGAACTTGAGATGAGAAAAAGAGGAGAAAGAGAGTAGAAGAAATAAATCGGTGAGATACAGAAGACCATATGATTTTCAGTGGACCTTTTTCCTCCCCAACTAGTATTTTTTTAAAGATTTTATTTATTAAAAAAAGATTTTATTTATTTATTTATTTATTTTTATTTATTTGAGAGAGAGAGAGCAGAGGGGCAGAAGGGGAGGGAGAGAGATAAGCAGACACCATGTTGAGCACGGAGCCTGACAGGGCTCAATCTCAGGACCCTGAGATCATGACCTGAGCAGAAATCATGGGCTGGGTGCTTAACCAACCAAGCCACACAGGTGCCCCTCCTCCCCAACTAGTCTTATGACAGGTTTCTAAATGCACAGACGGTCTAGAATTAGTAATGTTTGAGCTTTGCGCAGTGGCAGTATCGTAGCCAATGAGGTTTATCCGAGGCGCGGTTATTGCTAATAGAATTAGTAATGTTTGGAGATGCAATCTGGTGAAGATTTAAGATTTACACCATGATGATCACAAAAGAATGAGTAAGTTCTGGAATCTCACAGGATTTGTGCTTCAGATTCTGGATTCTTAAAAAGCCTTGGACATGGTGCTTAGGTCAAGTTTAACCACATCCCCCAGGCAAGAGGGCTCCAGCTGACATCTAGGTTATAAAGTAATGGTGACAGTATTAAATACTTACTCAGAAATGGAAGTTCTCTATGAGTACTCAGAGTTGCAGAGCATTTCCAATGCCTGTGGGATATAGCACATTTGACTGTACCTATGTCAAATGATAATACCAATGACTACCAAATTTTCTACCTATTTCTTAAGGAAAAGAACTGTAGGTTACTCACTCATATCTATTACCCAAAGTTTCCATCACAGAGATTAATAGATGGTTGATAATGAATTCTTATGAAATTAATTTGAGTGAGCCTGACAAGGTCTTGTGATATAATGGAAAGAGAAGATTGATTTGGGGACTAGAAGACCTAAGGCAAATTGTGGCTCAAGGTAACCTTAAGCAAGTTCCTTAAATTTTCTGAATTTTAGTCTTATTAATTGCAAAATGAGATAATATTACCTTTCTCAAAGTCTTGTACTAAAATGAAAGAATATAAAAGTACCAATTAAATAATAAGCATAGGAATGCAACATGTGTATGTGTGTGTGTGTGTGTAAAATATACATTTTATTGCCAGGTCTTCAAAGATTATAAGCCTTTTACATTAAAGTTTGGTACAGTAAGGACTATTTTTCTTACATTTAGAACAATGCTTTTGCTTAATTTTGTATAGCCATGGGCCCCTGTGAAAAGAGGTTCCGTGAAGCATTTTTGTGAGGTTTTAATTATAGTTTTTAGTATATCTATATGTAAATTTTAGTGACTATGTTCTATTTCTGAATGTCTAAATATCTATAAATACATTTAGTTCTTATTTAAAGTGAAATATGACTATTACTATCTTTCAGAAGAGAAAATAGGTATTCATATTGAAAGTAAGGAAACATTTTATTAAAAGCGCCTTGTCACTATTTGTACTAATATAGTGTTTGCATAAAATATCTGGCATTATTTACTCACCATTTTCATAAAAATTCAGAATTCAGAAATAATTTTACTGTTGCTATTAGTAGTATATGCCCCTTGGTGACTGTGACCTTCTTAAGCTTCTAGAGGAAGCTTAATATAGCAAGGATAGAAACTAGTCAGCATTGCAGAATTTTGGGAAGTTTTACAGGCCTCATGATTACTGTTGCACCATGGAGTTAGGAAATGATACATTCCAAGCCCAACTCACAACTATAAGTTTTTTCAAGTCTTTACAAAGATTAAAATCCTTTTTTCTAGGGCAGTATTTTTTCCTATACTCTCCTCCAAAGCATAACAACCAATACCCAGTGATAACTGGCAGGGGAAATTCCAGAGAAAGAGAGAAAATTGAGCCTCCTCAGAGAGCTCATTCAGTAATTGTTTTCTTATGAGTTCTTGGTCCTTGTAACATAAAACAAGCACCCATGAGCAAGAGAACAATCCTCAGATGGATTCAAGAACTCTTTGTGTTTTGGCTGTCAAGATTTTGCTTTCTCATAAAGATATGCTTTTCTTAGAGTCTAGAACATCAGATAATATGTCTTACAGATCAAATTGGGGAAATATATAATGCTATAAAAATTTTAACACATATGATACCAAAAGCACAGGCAACAGAAGAAAAAACCCAGATAAATTGGACTCAATAAAAATTAAGCACTTTCACACATCAAGCAGACACTATCAACAGAGTGAAAAGGCAACCAATAGAATGGGAGAAAATTTTTGCAAATCATATACATGATAAAGGGTTAACATCGAGAATAAATAAAGAACTCCCACAACTCAACAATAAAAAACCCAAATGACTCAATTTAAAAAGGGTCAAAGGATTCAAATAGACATTTCTTCAAAGAAGATATGTAACAGCTAATAAGCACACGTAAAAATGCTCAACATTACTAATTGTTAGTAATGGAAATTCAAATAGAAATAGTATAGTAATAGGAATAAGAATATTAAAATCAAAATCATTTTGAGATATCACTTCATATCCATTTAATATCTTTAAAAAGGAAAAGAAAATAACAAGTATTGACAAGAATATGGGAAATTGGAAATCTTGTGCATTCTTGGTGGGAACGTAAAATGGTGCAGCTGCTATGGAAAACAGTATGGTGTTTACTCAAAAACTAGGATTACCATATGATCCAGAAATTTTATTTCTAGGTATATACTCCAAAGAATTGAAAGCAGGGACTCAAACAGATACTTGTACACCAATGTTCATACATTATTCAAAATTCATATTCGTAACATTAGTCACAATTGCCAAAAGGTGGAAACAACCCAAATGTCCATTGATGGATAAATGGTTAAACGAAATGTGATCTATACGTATAATGGAATACTATTCAACTTTTAAAATGTTAGAAATTCTGACACATGATACAACATGGATAAACTTTGAAGACATAATGCTGAGTGAAATAAGCCAGTCACAGAAGGATAAAAAATTGTAGAGTTCCACTTATAGTAGGTACCCATAGTGATCAAATTCATAGCTACAGAAAAATAGAATGGTAGTTGACAGGCACTGGAGGAGAAGGGGTATGAGAGTTATTGTCTACTGGGTACAGAATTACAATTTGGGAATTGTAAAAAAGTTCTGGAGATGTATAGTGGTGATAGTTGCACAACGATGTGGATATACTTAATGCCACTAAACTGTGAACCTAAGAACTGTTAAAATGGTATGCTTCATTATGTATATTTTATCACAATAAATAGTTTTAACACAATAGGAAATGCCAGTGACCCTTAGAGATAAATAATAGATAGATGATAGATGATAGATAGATAGATGATAGATAGATAGATATAGATGATAGAAATAGATGATAAATAGATAAATAGATAATAGATGGGTGGAAACTTTTGAGAATTATTTAAATAATTCTTTCTTTTTAAAGATTTTATTTATTTATTTCAGGGAGGAGGGGCAGAGGGAGAAGCAGACACCCTGCTGAGCAGGAAGCCCAATACAAGACTCGGATCCCAGGACACTGGGATCCTGACCTGAGTGGAAGGCAGACGCTTAACTGACAGAGCCACCCAGGCACCCCTATTTAAAGAATTCTCAACCTGAATAAAAGTGGTGAAGAGATACAGATAGGGCAGGTTTGAATTCAGACAGATGCTTCTTAAGTTGGGAATCCAGTATAGTTTATCCAAATTCCGTTAATTATCCTTCACTTACCTCTACTCAACATATAATACTTCTGGAATATCTGTCTTAGGCTGCCAAGTTCTTTCTTTTTAGAGCTAAATAAAAAATTTCAAGGTTATGTTAGAATTAAGCTGAAAGACATTCTGAATAGTCAAAGGCAGACACAATGCAAGGGGCAAGTACAGATAATAGTCAAGGAAGGGAGCCAAGGGTCAGTACTGGAAATCCAATCTCAGTTATTACATTTAAAGAAAAAGTCGGGGGGTATAGTTAGGAGGAAAAAGAAATGGTCAGAATCTGGGGTTGCTAAAACACAGTGCAAGGCAAGAAAATATTATATGGTTCAAGAAAAAAGCCTTTAGCTTTACTTTTACGGAATGCCAACCAAGTCTTATTGAGTTGTAAGTCAGTCAAAAGAAAGTCCTAGTAAGAGGAACTTGGTTTTCATATTTTATTCTCTATGTACAGAACTCATATTTATTGCATTCTTTTTCCATCTCCTTATGTCTCTCTTCCTATCTTCTGTTTTCATTTCTTGCGTCATCACAATTCAAATCATATGAAGATCTTATTAACATTGGATGAGAGAGAAGAGTAGGAAGTTGAAACTGTGTGGAGAACAGCTGGTGGCCAAGAAGTGCACTTGAACTCAGACAGGATTGGAGACAACTAAGTCAACTGAAGCAACAAATCCCAGTTAAGGCACTTCCATGGTTTATTATATGTCCAAAGGACAGTGGAATCTCAGACAGTCAGTAGGATCAGAAGGTCCACTGAAGTAGGCAGGAAATTCCAAGTGATGGCTCAGTTTGTTCTGGGAATGAGGATATGATATGTCCAAATGTGATAAGATTTCTGTTAGGGGGATGGGACAAGGAGGATGAAGAATTGTCTCTAGACTCAATGAGTGGAATTGCCTGGAACTACACCAGTCTGGTTAGTCCAATTAATGCTTGAGATTAAAGTGAGAGGAGAGGACAGAGGTAAATGATAGAGTAACTACAGAGAAAATTCAAAGTGATGCTTAAGTCAATGAGTCCTGTTTTTTGACCAAGGCCAGCACAGAACACAGATACAAGGAGATATTAATTCAAGGACAAATTATTGGGAAACATGGTTAGATAGAAGACCGTGGGAGCTAACGGCCCATTGATTGGGTTGCTGGAACCTGCTCCTGAGTTTAGTGCTTATATTTTTATTCATCCTGTCAGTATACACCTAAGAACTGGGGAAAACTGAAGTTCAGGCTTAGCCCATCTGTTGAGCCAGCTATAGGTAGCTGGGGAAAACAGGGTGAAAAAGAGACAATCATTAACACTTGATTGCTTTCAGCCCTTATCTCTCTTTTGTTGCTGCATTTCTTTTTCATTGGGCCTGGTGAAGACTCAAGGAATAATTTGACTTTTAAATCATATTTATTGAATGGTATCTTATTCATATTTCTCAACTCTGTCATTCCAGATACAAAAAAAACCCCAAAACCAAAACCAAAACTACAGCCCTAAAACATAAGTGGTCCAACATTGATTATCCAATCCTAATCTAAGGAAAGTAGATCTAAATGGAACTGTAGAATTAATCATAGAGGAATATCTGTAGTGCCAGATTTGACTACTAGATAAACATTTCTTTGAGGGCTTAGTTGTTATCAGTCAATTCTGTTATTGACTGGCAGCCAAAAGAGTTTGGCTTGGCAAGTTCCGCGTTTTAAGATAATTTAAATTATTATGACTCTAGGCACACCATGTGTTTTCCAGTTCACCACAATACCTATGACCTCTTGCTGATGGTACTTCGCTGTTATATACATTTTTCTAACCTGTTTGGTCACTGAATACGATTATAATTATTATAGAAGAACCTTGATATATTTTGCGAAATATAGCTGGAGATTTGGCAAGTCCTCAAAGCCCAGCATAGTTCTAGTAGCAAACCTCAAGAAAAGAAACACAAAGCTGCACAGATGTGATGAATGATAAGCTTACCTCCATCGCTGCCTAAGGGCCATGCTCCCTACAGATCAGTTTCATAGCCCACATACCAGGTTTATTGTTATTGGCAGAAAACAACAACTTACTACATGCTGTAGGTTATTTATTTATTTTGTTCCCATCTCCCTACTTATCTTTTTAAATAGACTTATTTTTAAAGAACAGTTTCTGATTTACAGAAAAATTGAGATGACATTACTGAGAGTTTCCGTATGTCCTACACCCAGTTTCCAGGATCATAAACATCTTAACACTAGTAGGGTACCAATACCATTACATTATTGTTACGGACTGTTTTGTCCTTTCCAAACTTATATGTTGAAATCCTAACCCCCAAAGTAATGGTATTAAGAGGCGAGGACTTTGGGAAGAAATTAGGCCATGAGAGTAGAGGCCTCTTGAAAGGGATTAGTGCCCTAGTGAGAAAAGACATGAAAGCTTGTTCAGACTCTGCTTCCTGCCAAGTGAAATAACAAACAGGACTCAGAAGACTGCAACTGAGGAGAGGATCCTTATTAGAACCTAACCAGCCTGGCATGGCTTTCCAACCTCCAGAATGGTGAGAAATAAATACCTGTTGTTTATAAGTCACCCAGTCTATGGTACTTTTTTATAGCCGCCCAAATTGACCAAGACAATATTAACTGAAGTCCGTACTTTATTCGGATTTTCACAGATTTTACCTGATGTTCTTTTTCTGTTCTAAGATTAATCCAAGATACATTACACTTGTTGTCATGTCTCCTTAGGCTCCTGTTAGATATAATAGTTCCTCAGAACTTCCTTGTTTAAGATAACCTTGACAATTTTGAGGAGCGTGGTCAGATATATTGTAGAATGCCCCTCTACTGGAATTTTTCTGATGTTTTTTTTATGATTAGACTGGGATTGTGGGTTTTCAGGAGGAAGACCAGAGAGATAAAGTGCCATTTTCATTACATCATTGCATTCCATCAATACAATTTATCACTGTTGATGTTGACCTTGGTTGACATAGTGTTTTTCAGGTTTCTCTGCTGTAAAGTTACTCCCCCCACCTCCCCCTCCCATAATGTAATTTGTTTGGAATGAAGTCACAATGCACAGCCCACACCTAGGAGTACATAGTTACATTCCATCTCCTTGAGAAAGGAGTATCTGTGTAAATTATTTGGAATTCTTCTGCATGGGAGATTTGTCTCTTCTCCATTTATTTATTTACTCAACCACTTATTTTTATCAGTATGGACTCATGAATATTTTTGTTATGTTTGTTATAATGCACTGTTTTATTTATTTTGTTCTCAATTTGTTCAAGCTTTGGCCATTGTTCCAGCTTTCAGTTGGTTCATGGTCTTCTTTGACGTGCTCTCATCAATTTTTTTTGGAGGGAAGCACTTCCTTACTTTCTGATGCTAGATGCTTAGGACTTCTTGTATAGTTCTTGATCCAGTCTTATGATCAAACATTTCTCCAAAAAGCTCTGGTTCATTTTATTGGAAAATGGTGTGTTTGTTGCTACTACAGTATCATCACTTCTAAGTCCTATCAGTAGACAAAGGAAGGAAATATATCTGTATTTACTAACCTCTTTATAAGTATTCCTATGTGTATCCATCTATATCTATACTAAGCTAAATATGAGTTCATATTGATGTCTCTAACTCTAATTCATTACTACATAGATTATTTTAATCTCTTCCTCTTGCTTATCTGAAAGCTGCTACTACAACAGTGAGGACCTGGCTCCCAGCAGCCAGGTTCATTTATTTAGTTGTTCAATTATTTAGTTCATTTATTTAGTTGTTCAATTACATTGTTCAGTTACATGTGTAGCAGCATCAGAATTGTCAACCCATACTCTCTTATACCACAGATTTTTTCAAGAGTCAAAATTTCAAAAGTTAAATCTATAAAAACCAATGTATTGTGTCTAAAGCAAGTATGAAAATGGCATTCATTCTATTCTTAATAAATGCCACACAGAGCATCCCATATTTTTAAATCAGACTTCATATATCTTTGTTCATTATTAGATCCCATCAAAATTTTAAATAATTGGAGAAGATATGGATTGAAACATGAAACACACAGCATATATAAAATCTATGTAATATTACATATGGAAGATATAATCTAAATTTTAATATTAGTTGCTACTAACTTGTACTTCTATTTTGAGAGCAGACAAAATGAAACTGAGAATCTAAGTAAACTGGGACACTGAAAAGATTCCTTCAAGAAAAAATTTAGTGCTAGAAAAAGGACTTACAAGTAGAAATCAGAGTGCATTTCATGTCAGCACAGAGGTTTCATTCAAGTTTTGCGAGAGGAGCTCATAAATAGGAGATTTTTAAAAACATCCAGATATATTTATAAATGGAATCAATAATAACAAGTTTTCTTTTGAGAAGTTTCGAATGAGCTGTTTACTAAATGTGACTGGCATATACTGGAGAAGAATAAAGCTAGTGTGGAAAGTTGGTAACAGGCTGACTCACATAAATCATGTTAAGGCTGCTGGAGACCAGTAGAGACCTAAGCAGAAACAAGTTGTGACTTTAATAAAACATGTCTCCATATGGGATTCCTAAGGGGCCTGGTGAAAACCTTTGGAAGCATAAAGAAAATGTAAATCCAGGCAGAGGTATCTCTTAGCATGCTTTCCCATAAGCATTTCATTTAGGGAAACACTAAAAATATAAATGCGAAGGTATTTTGAACAGCATGGGATGAACGGCAGATTAATTGAAGATGCAGACAATGAAAAGAACCACGTCATAACATGATGAAAACATGAGCTAAATCGTGCCCTATGAAATAGAAATGCTAGCTATATTAAGATAGATCTTCAGCCCAAGCACCATGATTTTTTACACAGCTATCAGAACATTCTCTAGATAGGTCTGAAGCAGACTTTATGTGGAAATATCTGCAAATGTTTCCCATCTTAATTTTCCAACATACTCTTCTTTTAAGTCTATCAGCTTACTAAAAGATGTTGAAAAGTCTTGTAACAATAATATTTACCCAACTTGATTTTTATCTATGGGAATGCAAAAAGTGTAGAAAGCCCTCTTTCTTCCCTCACAGGGAGTTGGGTTCTTTGACCCTTAAGTAATCTTTTGAAGAATTCCTGATTGCTCCATCTGTAAATCTTGAGGAAACAAACAGCTTGGTATTTATTGTGTTACATTGAAAATTTCCCTATCTGCTGTCTGTGATCTCTGCAAATTCAGCTGATGGTTACTGAACGTGGGGCAATTGTTTGCTGCTGTTTCTTTTTTTTTAAGTGAGTAATGGAGTAATTATTGCTTTTTAAGCTTTCTTTTGTTTTTGCAGGGTTAATACAGTCTTAAGCAATTTTTGTTTGTTATATTTCTACCACAAACCAAAAGCAAAACTTTTTCATCTTATCTTCTTAAGTTTTCAAACATAACCTGTGTGGCAAAACAGGTGTATTATAGTAGGAAATTATTATCTGCTTTGTCAAAATCTTGATAATAAAAGAGTTTGCTTAGGTAATTTTAACCTATGAATCCATGTTTTGGTACATTTCTAGGAAATACACAGCAATTATGAAAATTATTTGATTTTGTATGTTGTACATATGATGTATTATGTATCATAGTATTTTACAACTCATGCAGTTTTAAGGAACACTTTATTATTATCTCTCCATATCTTTTTATTTTGTGTGTGTGTGTCTATGTATTTACATTTGTGTTTCTACTTGGTAAAATTAGATTTGTAATTTGTATTCCACAAAAGTGGATTAAAGTTATGGAGTAATAGATTGCATGTTAGAGTTTGTGTCTAAGTCTGTGTCTATACAAATAAAACCCATGTCTATATACATAATTTTACTAATATCACTTATGCAAAATAAAGTAAAAATTTTCAGTTCAGCAAATTGACTGGCTTTTCCTTCTCTTTCATTCTTACTCTCTTATTTCTTTTTCTTTCTCTTATTCTTTTACATTGTTCTTTTTTGGCTTGTTTACATGATGCCTAATCTCTAGTTTGATCTGATGTGGAGCTGGGGCTCAATCCCAGGACCCTGAGATCATGACCTGAGTAGAAGGCAGATGCTTAACTGACTGAGTCAGCCAGGTGCCCCTTGATGGAATACTTTTGCTGTCCTATAGCAATGACAGCGTAGATGAGAAAGTGGAGAAAATCCTTTAGCACATTTTAAAGGCACCAAAGATGAAATTAAAAAGTAGATTTTTTGAGAAGTAGTCATTATTAAGATTTACCAGATTGGTGCAGATGTCTTCACCTGGCTTTCAATGTTGGACACTGATCATACTAACAATGTGTACTTAACACAGTAAGAGGTTTTGTATAAAGTTGGGGGTTCTTTGATGATTCATATTATCTACTTATTTATCAAAATCTTGAGAATAAAAGATTCTGCTTAGGTAACTTTAACCTATGAATCTATTTCTTGATGCATTTTTAGCAAAAAAACAAACCCAAAATAGCAATTATGAAAATTAGTCAATTTTGCTTGTTGAATGTACTATGTATGTATTTTACAATTAATGCCGGTTTAAGGTGAGCACTTTATTATTGTCTCTAATCAAATTAATAATACAAATAGCATTAAAAATCCCCCAAGATCAGACTTTTGAATTGTTTTTTTTTAATGGTTTCTCACTTCCTTTTGGGAGGAGACCCAGGAAGAACAGCCTGTAAGGTTCACAATTTAAAATGAGAGTAATTGGAATCTACTAGAAGTTTTCAATTCCAAATCTAAGCCCTTTCAAGATTCCATAGTCCATTTAGTATAGCTTGAACTGTTAGTATTTGTTTTGCTTCATGCCAAACTCTACCCACACTGAAATTATTTCACTTCTCAATTTGTGACATGTTCTTGCCTACAAATTACTTCTCCCCCGATATCTAGACCATCCTTCTCCATGCATCCTTCTTCCCTTTGTGTAGCTAACTCCTACTCACCGTTCAGACTCTAGTTTAGATTTTCTCAGTGAAGCCTACTCGAGTTAGGTTAGATAACTCTCTGCTATCTGCTTCTGAAAAATCCTGTATCTTTCCTATGAACATTTTGTTAAAATTTCTTCTCTGCTATCTGTTTTATTCACTCATATAAATTCACATTTATTTATATGAGATCCGCACGATGAGAGACTGCAAAGGGTGGTAAGCCAAGGGAACTTGAATCTGCGGAGGACAACGTAGATATGAAACTCGGGCAGAACTCTGAGGAAGAAGAGGCCCTCTAAGGGATCTGAGAAGAAATAGAGGCAGGGAGAAATCACCTCGAGAGGGAAACAGCATTTTTAGGAATGGTGAGTACCAGGGTTGAATTTCCGGTTGGTTCCTGGTTGCGCATTACTCATAAATCTTTCATTAATGTTATTATGCTGCACAGTTTTGTAAGGAAGTATATTGGGAATTAGAAGAGAGAAAGAATGGGCTTTGTGCTCCACACTGCAGATAATGTCGACCCATGGAAAAAATGGGAGCTGCAGGTACCTGAGTAGTTGTAAGGAGCTAAATGACATAGCAAAAGCAGGTTGCAATGTGAACCAATGAGTGAGAAAATAGGAGAGGACACTTCCTCCCTCAACATTGTGGAGCTTTAAAAGAAAGTGGACTTAAAATACCCAAAAGCAATAGTAAATGAGATGGGAGGTAGATAAGTGTGAATCAAAGTTCTAAGATCCATCTTTTTTGACTAGAAATGTAAAGTTAGGCATTGATAAGTTGGATTTCTTGAAACTATGGATTGTTGTTCTTCATCATGTGGTAAGTTTTCAGTCATTGTCACTTCAAATGTCTCTGACCCTTTCCTTTCTCCTCCGCCTGTAAAAATCCAACTAGACATTGGTAAGACCTTATCCCCAAATCCGCCATGTCTTTTCATTACTTTTTCCTATTTACTACCTCTTTATCATTCTGATGTGAATTCCAGATAAAGTCCTTTTGTTTTAGTTCCTGGATCTCCGATTTTCTTTTCAGCTGTGTCTATTCTGGTATAAAACTTCTCCATTGAGTATTTTAGTCAAACTATTATAATTTTTACTTTTAAGAGTTTTGTTTGAATTATTTACAGATATGCTTGGTCTTTAATCATATTCAAGCTTCCTCATCTCATATGTGTCTGTTTTACTCCTCAATGAGCAGAGAAGTGCTTTGTAAAGAGTATTCACTTCCCTCTTTCATTGAGTGCTCAGCTGTGCTAAGCTGTACAAACACCTGGGTTGGTTAATTAAAAATCTGAAGTCAGCTTTATTAGCAAAATGGAATACAAGCTGCGGGGGTGAGAAAATTTCCATCATTCTATGCAAGGGACTACTGTTTGTAACCCATCTCTGGAAAAGATATCTGTTTTTCTACAGAGGTTTGTAATTTTCCACATAATATACAAAATGCTAAGGGAAGCATTTATGTTTGTTTGTTAGATTTTATTTATTTATTTTGAGAGAGAGAGAGAGAGAACCAGGGGATAGAAGCAGAGGGAGAGAGAATCCCAAGCAGACGCTACACAGAATGTGGAAAGCTACATGGGGCTTGATTTCATGATCCTGAGATCGTGACCTGAGCTGAAATCAAGACTGAGACACTTAACTGATTGAGCCATCCAGGTGCCCCAAGAATTTATGTGTTTTGTTTTGTTTTGTTTTTAAGATTTTATTTATTTGACAGAGAGAGATACACAGCGAGAGAGAGAACACAAGCAGGGGGAGTGGGAGGGGGAGAAGCAGGCTTCCCGCGGAGCAGGGAGCCCGATGCGGGGCTCGATCCCAGGACTCTGGGATCATGACCTGAGCCGAAGGCAGACGCTTAACGACTGAGCCACCCAGGCGCCACCTATGTGGTTTTTTTTTAAGATTTTATTTATTTATTTGAGAGAGACACAGAGAGAGAGGGAACACAAGCAGGTGGAGTGGGAGAGGGGGAAGCAGGCTTCCCGTGGAGCAGGGAGCCCGATGCGGGGCTGGATCCCAGGACCCTGGGATCATGATCTGAGCTGAAGGCAGAGGCTTAATGACTGAGCCACCCAGGAACCCCAGAATTTATGTTTTTTAACTCAAAGTATTTTTAATGTAAAAAGATATAAAATAATAACTTTTAAAACTATCAAAGAAAGATAAACACCTGATGACTTTGACAAGAAGTTTTATTTTAAATATTTTAGGGTTACATCTATATTTCCATACATCAAAAACAGAAAAAAATCTCTTTGGGAACACATAAAAGCATTTTAAAGTCAAAAAATAAAGTCAGTGTTTAAAAACACAATAATTTAAGTGAAATTATTAGAATCCATTTGTAAATAATAAATAAGTTTTATCTAGCAAGAAATTACTTTGTTAACATTGCCTGTTGAATTTTTGCTGTTTTGAGAAACAATTCTAACTCAGGGTTCTGATGATTCAACACAGCACTGCACAACAGGGTTGCCTGTGATAAGACAAGACTGGGAATATCAAAAATAGGATTGCCAGTTCAATGAAAATTTCAGATAAATGATGATATACTAAAAAATTTAGCCATTGTCTGAATTCAAAATTAATTGGGTGTCTGTTTTTAATTTTGCTAAATCTGGCAACCTTGTTGAAAATAGTTCTCTAATACAACATCATTTAATATTAAAATAAATATAAATTCACTACCATCATTCTACCGGCCTATCAACAATACTTCCTTTCCCATTTTTCCAAATTTATGCACACATATTCCTATATTTATTTCTTAAATAAATATATAAATAATAAATAAGCAAACAAGTTTCACTTGAACATAATTCAGACAACATGAGAAAAAGTTAAAGTGCTTCCACATGTCCTCACATCTCTGTGAGGTAGGATGGTGGCTGATACTTCTTCTCCAGTTGAGGAATAAAGAAGAAACCAAGACAAAGTTGAACAGGGACTGGTGCATCCTGGCCAGCAGGCTGGGGTGGAACAATGTAACAACAACAAAATATATCCAGGATTTTCAGCTAAGTTTGAATTTACAGTAAACAATGAATAATATTTTTAATGTAAGTGTGCCTAGATATTGCATAGGACAATGTATATGAGACATTGGAAAAAAACTATTCATTGTTTTACTTAATATTCAAATCTAACTGGGCATATTGTATTTTATCTGCCCACCCCACACCAGACCCACACGGAACATGAAGTGCTGAAGTAGATTTCTTTGAAGTCTTATCGGCTTGGAAACCATGGAGAATGTGCTTATTTGTTTAATGATTCCTGTTTCTCAGCCCTGAAAATAAATAAAATAAAAAAATTAATTAACAGTGTTCTAATAAGGAGGAAAGTATCGTTCTTGAATATATATTTACGAGGGAAATGAATAGTCTTAGATATTCATGTGTCAGAAGTATCCTAATTTTCAACTGTGAATAGAGAGACAGATGTTATCATCCAAGCCAGGACTCTTCTGAGAATGAAAGGGAACCACACCAATGATACAGGGTGCAGGCATAAGCCCAGAGTTCCCTGGTCAAACTGAGATGTATGGTCTTCCCAGTCAAGAATACAACTAATTCACTATTGCTACTTTTTTTTTTTTAATCAAAAGGACAGATCCCCCAAAGAGTAGAATTCCAGCAGCAACAGAAAATTTATAGGCTAACTTCTAGACTGTATGTCTCAGGATAAATGAAGAATCAAACAAACCAACCAACCAAAAAACACAACTTACCTCTTCAAAAACACCTGCACAACCTTCTGTACCCATTTTTCCTTGGGGTCCAGGCACACCTCTTTTCCATTGACAAGCTTTACACTGAAATGAGAGAGATATGATTAAATCAGTACTTAGCAGGTTTCAGACATCCCTTTGCCCTTCAGTTTGTGGTTCCTGAAGTACGAGCATAAAATCTGAGTCCAAGTCCTTTTTAGTTACGAGGCATGGCAGTTACCATATTTAAATGCCATGGAGACAAAAAATCTTTCTTTTCTGTTCTGCCCACTACTGTATTCCTGTACCTAGAACTTTGCTGGATACTTCCACCTTCCTCTGTTATAGGTTTGCTGTAGTTAACATATCTAATCACTTTTGAAAGTACTTACATGATTTCTGAGTTTTCACAATGTGGGCCTCTGTCAATTACTCTCAGTTCTTTGATATATTTGGGATGGAAAAGCGAGGAGTGAGTATTTATGCACTGGCATCGAAGTTCTGAACTCACTCTTGACAGAACTGCGGCTGTGAAAAAATAATAAAAACAAGGATTAATTTCATCCCAAACATGGCTCTGCTAGCTACTCTCTCCTTAATTCCCACCTGATAATATGGTGACTGTATGTTTGGTAAACATCACCTCTTTAGTAAAGTCATTCTTGAGGGAGAAGCCTGGATATTCTCCTAGCCCCTAAGTTCAATTAAAAGAACAACAGCTGTCATTAATGACAGCATTGATTGACTTCCTTCATAAAGACTTGGAGTTGTCTTTGTGAAATGTTGACATCCTTATGGTACTTTTTCTTCTAGTTGGTATTGTGTAATCTTCTGTGATACCACAATGCTATTTATAGTATGTAAACTAAGATTCAACCACAGAGAAATTGCCTTCAGAACGAATTAATAGAAATATGTAAGTTTCACAAAGATGTCTCTTATCTTAGCAAAATCTGTAATGCTTAATGGAAAAGAAAAAAAATGTGAAAACAAGCATTTCTAACTGTATTTCTTTCATGGGAGGGATCCAAGAAGATTGACAATTTGTCAGGGTGTCTTTAAATCCAAGAGGAAATGATAGCGTCTGAAGCTTGTCAATAAAACTGCACGTGGAGTAAAGTTACCCGAGTTACCTCCCTCGATATTAATAAATAATATGGGTAATTGTGGCCCCTCATAAGATATACTCTAGGGGCGCCTGAATGGCTCAGTTGGTTAAGCATCCGACTCTTGATTTTGGCTCCGGTCATGATCTCAGGGTCGTGAGACTGAGCCCTGCATCTGGCTCCTCGCTCAGCGTGGAGTCTGCTTGAGATTCTCTCTCTCTCCTTCTCCCTCTGCCTCTTCTCCCACACACTCTCTCTCTCACTCTCTAAAAATAAATACATCTTTTAAAAAAAGATATACTCTAAATTGCAGATTTATATTAATGCATTTATATGTATGCATCCTATAGAGTATGAAAAATAGGAATGGGGTGTCTCTATTAATCAAACTTTATACTTTTCTAAGTATTGTAGAGATAAAACCTAAACAATTAAAGCTTCAATTTAACATTAAGTGACTGCAAATATTATTTCCTTTACTTGAATAAAAAGGATGTTTGCTATTAAAGCATTAAGGGCAATCTTGCTATCTGAGGATCACATTTAGACACAGGAAAACTCCATGGACCAGAAAAGTCTGCTTACCTTCACACAGAGCTGCAGAAAGCAGGAAAACTGCCAAAAGAGCAATAGCCAGCTTGGAAGTCATGTTGACACAAGGTGCCTTCGTTCTGGTTTCTCCCTGGCTCTTGTCCCAGATGCTGGTGAGCTCTGCTGTCCCAAGGGACTTCTGTTGGACGGAGAGCTTCTGTGGCTTTTTATATTATTCAGAGCAGCAGAGAATATGCACCCTCATTCTCGCATTATGTCAGAGGAAATTCCACAATATGCAACCATCCGCCTGCCCTTTGAGAGCAGACTGAGTCATCAGACTCCTCTAATTTGTCTCATCAAATTTTTGGCAGGATCGAAGTTCTATTGGATCTTTAACAGAATTTAATTTATTTTATTTAAAAATATATTTGTTTTAAAACATGTTTAAAAACCATTGTTAGATATTCAAGCTTCTTTGATACATTATTATCAGTTGTACTTTTTTATGTATAAATGAGTTTATTGTACTATCTGGCAGTTGTTAGAGTAAGGTCATTTATGATTACCCTTTTAGGGCACGGTCATTTCTTTAGGTAAATTATGTGTGCTGCAGTGATAGAGAAGGTAATCTCGTCAACCACTTTTATTGAAGACATAATTTTGAGAAGTCTTTTTCTGAGTGTTTTGGAAAGTTTCCAGGAACTATTACCATTCCCAAGGAGCATATTACAACTCTTCACAAGGTTTGGCTTTCTAATGTATGTTTGAAAGAATGAAAAGGCACATCTTCAGTTCCAAAAATATTTATCAAGTAACTTCTGAGTAATGTGGGGATCTAGAGATAGATAAGACTAAATACTTGTTTTCAAAGAGTTTGGTCTATCAGAAGAAGAAAGTGATATAAGGACCTTACTGTAAGTGGTACTGATATGTTAATTCCAACAAGGGCATAAAGACAGAATATTCCATAAGCAGTGTGAGCAGGATGTTGAAGGATGAGAAGATGGAGAAAAAGAGCACATTCTACATAAAGACATGGTTCAAGGACAGGTGAATGAAGATATGTCTATGCTCTAGGAAGCGGTTCACTGGGGTTATTAGGTTGGGGTGGGATGAAGTGGTATCTAATGGAAAAGTAAGCAGTGTATGCTTGGTGGATAAAAGTTCAAACTCTGCTTCAGCCACCTAATTTTTGTATGACTTTTAAACTTTCTGACTTCCGGTCTCTGTATCTACAAAATGGGTTTAATAACACCCCCATCTCATAAAGTTAATTTATATAAACTTCCTGACTTAACTTTTAAACTAGTAAATTCTCACTTATTCCAAATGCTGTGACTTATATTTCTCATCTTTGTCAGATTACTGATTTCCATACTGCAAGGATATTCAACCAACAGTTGTTTCCTAAAAATCTCATTTGCCTTAGAGGCATTCTTGATAAAAGATCAGTTTCTGAAATACCAGTTGAGCCAGCTTACAGCATGCAATATAACAATATAATAAAATAGAAACATCATCAGTTCCAGTTATCATTTGCTAAAATTAAAGCTCCAAATAAAAACCTGACTGCATTAGCATTCAAGTTGCCCTCTCAAATGAAAATCTGGAATATGGAGAGTCTTGAAATCTATAGAATTCCAGAACTCCTGAGGAAGTAACTCATTTAAACTCTGATACAAGATTTATTTTTTTAAGATTTTATTATTTGTTTACTTATTTGACAGAGAGCACAAGCAGGGGGAGCCAGAGAGGGAGGAGCAGGCTCCCCACTGAGCAAGCAGCCCGATGTGGGGCTCGATCCCAGGACCCTGGGATCATGACCTGAGCTAAAGGCAGATGCTTAACCAACTGAGCCACCCAGGTGCCCTGATAGAAGATTTAAATTAAATTCTTTGACAAAAAATGATTGAAAATTAAAGCAACAGGAATAATGTTTCAGAATTTGAGCATTTGAGGTTTGGGGAGGAAACTTCCCTTGCTGAAAGATTTGTGTGGTGACCTCAGCTTAATTTCTTCAATATCACTTCAATTTACTTGATGTCAGTGACAGTGTGTGTGTGTGCATGCATGCGTGTGTGTGTGTGTGTGTGTATTAATTAATCCCCACAGCAATACCATAAGTAATAATGCCTTCATTTTACAGATGAGGAAACTTAACAATGTCTCCAAGTTCATATATCTAAGTAGCAGTGTTGATGTTTCAAAAACTTACTTGAGTTAGCCCTGGTCTAAAACCACTTTCACAAAGGGGGGTTGAAAGAACTTTTCTTGAGGACCCTAAGATACAAAGCCATCCTTTTATGACTCAATGAAGTTTCTTACTCTCTCCGTTGGTCCTCAGAGATTAGTCTGGGTTTTGTTTTGTTTTGTTTTGTTTTCAGATAAAAGACACTAAGAGAAGGACTAAAACTCTGTCCATATCTGGGCAAGTACACAATTTATAAATAATTCGGTTGATTCAACATCTTTCTTATTTCCCAGGAAGCTGGCTAAAGCAGTGAGCTTGTCTGCACAAGTGTGTGGGGATGGAAATACCATGTTTGAGTGTTTTTCCCAAGAGGTTATTCAGTTTCTTAGTACTGGCATACATCGTTTTATTGTGCTTTGCTTTATTGCTCTTCACAGATACTATGTTTTTTATAAATAGGTTTGTGGCAACCCTTTGATGAGCGAGTCTGTAGCTGCCTTTTGTTTAACAGCATTTGCTCACTTTGCATCTCTGTCACATTTTGGTAATTCTCACAATATTTCAAATGTTTTCATTATTATATTTACTGTGGTGATCTGTGATCAGTCATCTTTGGTGTCACTACTGTAATTGTTTCAGAATGCCACTAAACACACTCAACAGATGACAAACTTAATCAGTAAATATATGTATTCTGACTGCTACACCTACCAGCTATTCCCCACCTTTCTCTTCTCAGGCCTTTCTATTCTCTGAGACACAACAATATTGAAATTAAGCCAATTAATAATACTATAATGGCCTCTAATTATTCAACTGAAAGGAAGGTTGCATGTCTCTCACTTTAAATCAAAAGCTAGAAGTGATTAGTGAGGAAGACATGTCAAAAGCCAAGATAGGCCTAAAGTTAGGCCTCTTATGCTAAACAGTTAGCCAAGTTGTGAATGCAAAGTAAAGTTCTTGAAGATATTTTGAAGTGCTACTCTCGTGAACACATGAATGATAAGAAGAAAAACAGCCTTCTTGCTGATATGGAGAGAGTTTGAGGGGTCTGGATAGAAGATCAAACCGGTTACAACAGTCACTTGAGCCAAAGGGGAATCCAGAGCAAGGCCCTAATGCTCTTCAATTCTGTGAAGGCTGAGAGAAGTGAGGGAGCTGCAGAAGAGAAGTTGGAAGCTAGCAGTGGTTGGTTCATGAAGTTGGAGGAAAGAAGTCATCTCCACAATATCAAAGTGCAAGGTGAAGCAGCACGTGCTGAGGAGGAAGCTGCAGCGAGTGATCCAGAAGATGGAGCTAAGATCATTCATGAAGGTGGCTACACTAAATGACAGATTTTCAGTATAAACAAAATAGTCTTCTATTGGAAGAAGATGCCATCTAGGGCTTTTATAGCTAGAGAGGAAAAGTCAGTGCTTGGCTTCAAAGCTTCAAAAGACAGGCTGACTCTCTTGTTAGGGGCTAAAGCAGCTGGTGACCTTAAATTGAAGACAATGCTTATTTACATCTCAAAAAGCCTAGGGTTTTTAAGAATTATGCAAAATCTACTCTGCCTGTGTTCTCTGAATGGAACAACGAAGCCTGGATGACAGCACATCTGCCTACAACATGGTTTACTGAATGTTTCAAGCCCACTATCTAATGCTTAGGGAAAAAAAAAAAGATTCCTTTCAAATTATTATTGCTCATTGACAATGAACCTGGTTCCCCAAAAGCTTTGATGGAGATACACAAGATTAATGTTGTTTGCATGCCTGCTTAACATAACACAGCATCCATTCTGCAGCCAAGGATTAATTTCAACTTTCAAGGCATATTATTCAAGAAATACATTTCATAAGTCTATAGCTGCCATCGATGGTGATTGCTCTGATGGATCTGGGCAAAGTAAATTGAAAACCTTCTGGAAAGGATTCATCATTTTAGATGCCATTAAGAACATTCATGATTAATGGGAAGAGGTCAAAATATCAATATTCACAGGAGTTCGGAAGAAGTTGAATCCAACCTTCATGGGTGACTCTGAGGAGTTAAGACTTCAATGGAACCAGTAACTGCAGATGTGGTGGAAATAACAAGAGAATGGATATTAGAAGAGAAGTCTGAAGATGTGATTGAATCACTGCAATTTCATTTGTAAAACTTGAATGGATGAGGAGTTGGTTCTTACGGATGAGCAAAGAAAGTGGTTTCTTGAGATGGAATCCACTTTTGGTGAAGGTGCTGTGGCGATTGTTGAAATAACAACAAAAGATTTATAATGTTACATCAACTTAGTTGATAGCAGCATCAGGGTCTGAGAAGAATGACTCCAATTCTGAAACAAGTTCTAGGTAAAATGCTATCAAACAGCATTGCATGCTACAGAGAAATTGTTCATAAAAGGGTCAATCGATGTGGCAAACTTCATTGTTGTCTTATTTAAAGAGATTGCTACAAACATCCCAATCTTCAGCAACCACCACCCTGACCAGTCAGCAGATCATCGAGGCAAGACACTCCATCAGCAAAAAGATTTAACTCACTGAAAGTTCAGATAATAGTTAGCATTTTTTAGCAATAAAGTATTTTTTAATTAAGGTATGTACATTGTTCTTTAGACATAATGCTATTGCACACTTAATAGACTACAGTATAGTGCAAACATAACTTTTATAGGCACCAGAAAACCAAAAAATTTGACTTGCATTATTGTGGTGATCTGGAACCAAACTCACAATATCATTGAGGTATGCCTATAATCATGTTTCTTTCTTTTTCTTCCTCCCACCAACCTAAGACTTGAGAAGTAAATAGTATGTGAGTTACATTACCTTTTGTAGCAAAGTAAATATTTATATATAATACAGTTCCTATTGTTTTTAACTCTACTATTTCAGGAACGTGATTGTTCATTTAATCACTCAGTATATATCATTTGCTAACGCTAGGTATTGTAGTGGGAGATGTGAATACTATGTAAATAAGATATTGTCTCTGACTTCGAGGAGTTTCCAGTCTAGTGCAGGGTATGGATAATTAGTTATACAAGCAAGTACAATACAGTGATGGGGAGCAAGTAAACAGGACCTCTGATGCAGTTTTGATGAATGGAAGTTTTCTGAAGAAATGACTTCAAAACTGTGACCTAATATTGGTGATGAGAAGACCAGTGGGGTGGGGAAAAGGAGTGACTGCGTTGCTAGTGGAGGGAAAAGCAAGTACGAGGTAATGAGATGTAACAGAATATGGCCCTTGAGTTTCAGAAATTGTAGAGCACTGTATGGAAAACAGGGTGTGGCATGAGGAGTGGAAAAACTTGGGATCGGATATGTCAGCAAGACCTGCATCTTAAAGAAAATTCCCAGTCTCTGCGTCAGTAATGTTGATTTGTTCTGTGATGACATGTTCTCATATGGACAGACTCTGACATAACTGAACCAGTCCATTATGATTAGGACCCAATCATACTAGTGACACCACTAAGATGCTCAGAGTTCTAAGGATTTGCAGACACCCTTCTTCTTTTCCCTCACTGTTGCCTTTGTATTTTTGCTGAATCCTTCTTACAGAAGGACCTCATTTCCCTCTAGTTCATCTCCTCATCTCCTTCCTTCCTTGGCTTAGGGTCTCAACTGCATCCTTCATTATCCTTAGAGGTTGAGCTAATGAGTTCTATTTAACCTAGATGCTCACTTTTTTTAATGGAGGATTTATTTATAAGGCAAAATGACCTCTTTGCAAATGTTGTTCATCTCTCACAATGTAACCTATGTCCTTGGACTCCTCTCTCCGTCAAAAGGGTGGACAAAGACAAAGTGACAAGAGGCAGAATAATTCTGGTCTGGTTTCACCTCTATAAAAGAATCCTTTTGAAGGCATTGTATAGTAAGTAGGACTAAATGGGGTTAAGTAGGGGGAAAAGGGCTAATTAGCATGTTTGAGGAAATGCCACTTTGAAATAGAGCAGAGAGAAAATTTTAAGTGAATAGCAAAGCTGCACACAAATACAAATGTTTTGTTACCCCTAGGGATGAATGCAGAGTTCATGGATCCATCAACCATTGAGCTGTTTATTTTAAAGTTCCAGCCAGCTCCTGAGACCTGAGAAGTACTTAACAAACAGAGAAGAGCATCCAGAGAGCTTCACCATAGCCATGTGACCAAGTCTATCATCCAAGAAAGAGAAGAGCTCAAAAAACGACCAAGATAAAGATGGGTATTTATTTTTCTGCATCAATACATAACTTCTTTCATCAAACTCTCCACAGGAAAGGTGAGTGTCTTTATGCAAATAGGTATTTTAGAATTGGGCTATTTTTCACCACCCGCCAAAGCTGTATTTACATAATAAAGCAGAATGTGGTGGGAAAGCTTGGGCTTTGAAGTGATATGAATTTGGGTGTGAATCTTGTCCCACACTTCCTAAGAGACCTAGAGCAAGCTGATTCTATGCTGGTGTTGCAATCGCTGCTGCTAGTATCTGAGTTACTTTTCCAATCCCGGTAGTAAAGTCTTAACTGGCCCCTGGAATTTTTTTATCTCTTTGAGGAAATTAGTTTCAGCTCAGCAGCCCTCAAGGTTAAGAGAACCATGGACAAATGCTAAACATGTGTCAGGGAATTACAATGCCATTAACGCTAAATCATAAATACAAAATATCTACCCCCCGAAATTTTAATCAGTGAAACTCAGAGTTCGCTGGAAGATGTAAAACATGTTGTTACTTTTACGAATAACAAACATGTATATTTACTTTATTAATAGCATAACTTATCTGCTCTAGTGTCTCAAGGACATTTCGGTTCCATTTCCAAGTTCAAATATCTCCAGTATATGATTTGTAAAAAAGCTAAGTAAAGTTGGTTCATGCTGCTAAAAGTGTTCTACCTTGAAAGAAAAGGTATTTTCCAGTCTTGACATGTTGGGGGATCAAATGGCTAAATGCACTGGTTTTGAGCAACTTCAAGTCACAGTACCTTAATTTTAAATGTATGTATAGGTGTTGGGCTAAGACAAACCTAACTTTGAGCCTTGTTCCACCACTTACCAGCTGAACAGCCATGAGGAGTTTTTTTTAACCTCTGAGTGCCAGTTTCCTCATCTGTAAAATGACAGTAACACCAGTTCCATAGGATCACAGTGAGAATTAAATGAGGAAATACATAAATAATGCCAAGAGTGGCACCTGGCACCTAGGAGATACTCAATAAATGTCAGTTTTCTTCCTCTCTAATCTGTCACATAAGTCACACTTCGCTTGGAGTCAGAGAACCACATTACTTTTTAAAAATTTACCAATCAAGGGGCACCTGGGTGGCTCAGTTGGTTAAGCCTCTGCCTTCAGCTCTGGTCATGATCCCTGGGTCCTTGTCAAGCTCTCTGCTCAGTGGAGAGCCTGCTTCTCTCTCTCTCTCTCTCTGTCGAATAAATAAACAGAATCTTAAAAAAAAAAAAGTTTACCAATCAAAAAGTAAAGATGTATCGACATAACAAATCTCTTCAAGTTTACATCTGGCTGCTTTTTTCCCCTTCCATTTGTAGAACTTTCATTTTTATACCTAATTATTCAATTCACATTTGTGTGTTTTAAAAAAGTACTGTTAATACACACAAAGAACTGAGTACAATTGCCAATTCTATCTCCCAAATCCATGGAGATTTTGAGACTATGTTTAAAGGATGGGATTGAAGGAAGAGGCTGGTTGTGGAAGTAGGCATTTATTATGGACTTGGGATATCTGTCTTCAGTGTGAAAAAAAATCAAATGTAAATATTTACTTGTAGTCATTTCTTTGTTAAATCTATAAAACAAAAGTTTATTATACACCTATTTTCTTTGTTAGGTTTATACTAAAACAATTTAGAGATTGTTTACTCCAATGTTTACAATAAAATATATCTTTGAAATAACAACAATTATATATTATTTGTCACTAGCGTTTCTTTCGTGTGAAGTAAAGGTCATAGGAAATGAAATCACTTGGCAGAAAGGGAAGTTGCTATATTAGAAATGACTGGACTTATGTGTGTGTTTATGTCTTGAGGTAAATAAGAGTCACAGAAGCAATTGAGTCCAGTAACAGAAGAAAAAAAAGTTATGAAAATGTTGAAGTAAGGTGGTATGATTTCATAAGAATAGTTTTCTTCTTTTCTCAAAAGTTCTTTTATTATTTTTATTTTTTGCTTGTTCTAGACATGTGAGACTTTAAAAAGCTGTGTGGAGATGAAACTCAGCAAATGGAAGAAAGTAGTTTAAGTGGAAAACAAGTCTTATGTTGTAATTCCTTTATTTTGTTCCTTACAACTCTCCTTCTTAAAACTTTGATTGTTTTAAAGTGTTTCATTTCATAATATGAGCTTCAACTTAACTCGTTCTTCCCCCAACTTTGGCATTAGGGATTGCTGAAATATTTAGGACACCATTTGTCCACAGTACAAACTCCATGTTGGTGGATTCTGTTAAAATGAGAAGGAGCACTCAACCCATTTGTGTAATTGTTTGTTGCTATGTCTCACTCACTTCAATGGAAATTCCACAAGGTCAGAGGCCATGTCTGTCTTCTTTACACTGTGCACCAGCTCCTGGCTCAGTGCCTGCAATTAACGGGTGTTCTAGAGATATTTCATGGATAAAAGTACAAATGTCCCACTTTGCAGAACTTCCCTAACAAGAGCAATCTCAACAAAAGGAACCGAGAATGTTTATCTTTGTCTGTTGTTTTATCTACATGAACCCAGAAGAATCTAGTATGGAAATTACAATTTTAGTTCATGCTGTTATTTAGTGGTGGATAGATAAAACAGTAACCAGCTCAGCCAGGTGGCCATTTCCTCCTTGGGTGAATTAGCCGTCCAAACTCTTTGAGTATGCTTCCAGACTGGGGTGAGAGGCAAAATACAAAAGGCAGGATAAGAGACGGAGAGCAGCATGCAGGGAGTTCCAGTGACGAAGTGGACTTCTCCACTGAGGGAGAAGCCTCCGCTGCTTCCTTCTTCCCATTGCCTGTCTTTCATGGACCAGAGTGTCCAGAAGACCACACATAGTATTTCCAGAGATCAGTGAGTGCACATGAATGATGTCACACAGGTTTAGTCTAATAAACCTTAAATGTGCTAAGACTAAACAGATGAGCTTTCTTTTTAGGTATTACCTCAGTTGTTCTTAATTTTTTTTTTTTTTAACCATTTAATCCTTTGAAAATATAATGAAAGTTATATGCCCTTTGCTTACCTAAACCAAATGTACAAAGTAGTGCATTAAGTTTCAGGAAGTATCCTGACCCATTGAAAACTCTTGAGTAAGATCAGTGAAGAGTAAATTGGAGATATAACACTTGAGAATAGTGAGTGTTTCTCAAGCTGACTGTTTTTAAATCATGTCAACTGAAAGATAAATGTTATTTTCTGACCCCCGCTTGCTGTCCCTAGATATGTCCAGGACAGAGACTTCAGAACAAAAATTCCTGAAGTCCTCAAAAGAGAAGGTAGAGATCGATAAAGACAAGAATGAGGAGGAGGAAGCAAATCCTCATATTATGTGAACTCAAGACATGAATGACTTTTGATTTTCCTGCTGTCTACAGGAGTAAAATCCAAATCCATCCAAAAAAAGATGAAAACTGAGTAGTGCTCTCAAATGATGCAACCTCCTTAGCTAATCTGCTAAAAGATAACGCCAGTGGCAAAAGGTGGTTGTCATAGGGGGAAAAATTTTAGTCCTTTCATAATTTCCTTCAGCTTGCCAAAAGATAAAGATTCAGGAAAAAAAAAAGTATGTGATGTTTTAACATATAAAGAAAATAAAATTGGGAAATCATTCAGATTGTATATGGGCTTAGGGATGTGGCCAGTCTCTTAGAATTCTCCAAAGTGATGCAGAAGAAGGATATAAAACTTCTTTCATCAACTCTACCTAATCTGGTGCCCTATGTCATCTGATTTCCAGATGTAAGCCCCTTTTGTTTCTAGGTAGTGTATTTTCCCATGTAGCAAAATTTCCTATTTGTCACATCTAGGGAGTTCTTTTTCCTAACTGTGTCACCTTACCCATCAAAATTAAATCCTTCCATGTGGTCCCTCAAATAGAAAGGAGGAAATCACCACCTACAAAATCTAGTCAAGTTTTGACACTCAGGAAAAGCTCTCCACTCCAAACCTGTTGGATGACCTTTTCATGCATTTCCCTTTCCCCAGTGGTGGGGGTGGCCCTGGAAAACACCACGGGCACCATCTCCTACAAAGTTGGAGATAAGAGCAAAATGGGCAGGAAGGAGGAGAAATAACACACCCAGCCAGAGATAGCAAGCACACAGGAGAGACCCAAAGAGAAATGAAGCAGGTATTAGGAAGCCAAGTTGAGTGAGAAAAATTAAAATGGCGCTTTTCTTTTCTGGACTTCATGGACTTAGACTTCAGCAATAACGCAGTCCTAACTCAAGAAATAATCGCACTAACAGGATCTTGCTGCTTGTGTGTCATAGGTTTTACTTGTTATAACATTCATAGTAACTTATATTTTGGTCTTGTTTATTCCCATTTAACCAATGAGGAAACAGACTCAGAGAGGTTAAGGAACTTGCTAAGGTCACCTGGCAAGGAGCAGACAGAGTTAGGATTTGAACCTAACAAGAGACTCTGTTTTGCCTCAGGAAGTTTCTCTCACATGTCTGTAACTCTCACAGACTTGGTTTTGAGCACACTTTCCTTCTATCTCCATCCTCTGCTGCCTGAGACAGCTCAGAAGGTTGGAAAAGATGGTCTCGATCCAATGCAGGGAGAGGGACAACATAATCTAGTAGGACTGGTTCCTCTTCCTGTCAAGGCCTCAGGTTTTTCATTTGTAAAATGAGGGAATTGGCCTACACAGTCCCTTCTGTCTGATGTATTAATCTAAGAAGCATAGTGTATGTGGAACAGATGGAGAACTTCCTCTGGGAAACTTGACCACTTGTGTCAGGAGAGGATACTTGCCCAAACCTCAGCTTCAGCAAAACCTGAATTAGTACTGCTCTTAAATGTAGCTAACAAGTATCATTTTCAAGATTCTCATCATCATCTGAGAGGAGAAGAGCATTAACATGAATGGGTTTAATGAAGAAAGAACCCAGAATGGGAGGTCATGAGGATGGTGTGAGTTGCCATCAGATTCTTGCCCATCCCCCATTCCCACCCCAGAATGAGAGGAAATGTTTCCTGTGTGTGATCCTCTCTTTCCTGACACCGTTTCCTTGTACTTGGTTTCCTCATGACTCTTAGATAGGTTACAACTGTTGACCCTTATTGTGGAACATGTAATGTGGTTGGGGTTGGAAAAATTCATTCAGAGAAAGCAAGCAAGCCTACATGATTTGCTGGAAAGCAAACACATCAAATTTTATGGGTATCACTTGAAAATATCTGTGAAGAGGCTTCACTTTTGCATTATTTATCTATTCCACAAATATTTACAGAGCACCTTCTATATTTAAAGCACTTTTCTAGTTGCTTGGGAAATATTAGTGACTAACAAATCGAAATGGCTACCCTTGGGGAGTGTCTTGGGTGGATAAATGTTACAGGGGGAAAACCGTAGAGCAGGGCAGGGGATCAGGGTGTCAGGTGGGTGAGAGTATGAGAAAGATTACAGCACTGGGGAGTCTCTAGACCTATTCATCCTGCATATCTGCAACTTTGTACCGTTTGACCAATACCTTCCTACCTCCCCACCACCTCTTCACCATCGTTCTGCTCTGCTTCTGTGTGTTCAACTTTTTAATATTCCACATATAAGTGAGATTATGCAGTTGTTTTTCTTTCTGTGTCTGGCTTATTGCACTTAGAATAACACCCTCCAGGTTTATCCATGTTGTTGCAAATGGCAAGGTATCCTTTTTTTTTTAGGATTTTATTTATGTATTTGAGAGAGAGAGAGCAAAAGGGGGGGGGGGGGAGCAGAGGGAGAGGGAGAAGCAGACTCCCTGCTGAGCAGGGAGCCCGACACAGGGCTCCATCCCAGGACCCCGGCATCATGACCTGAGGCGAAGGCAGATGCTTAACGGACTGAGCCACCCAGGTGCCCCAAGATATCCTTCTTTTTTTATATTCCATATCACAATTTCTTTTTCTCTTCCAGCTTCTTGAGATATAACTGGCTTATAACATTGTATAAGTTTAAAGCGTACTAATGGGTTTGTTGCTCCATTCACCCAGGAATGGACATTTGAGTTTTTTCCGTGTTTTGGCTATTGTGAATAATGCTTCAGTGAACATGGGAATGCAGATATCTCTTCAAGGCACTGATTTCATTTTCTTTGGGTATATGCCCAGAAGTGGGATTGCTGGATCATCTGGTAGTTCTATTTTTAGTTTTTTGAGGAACCTTCATACTGTTTTCCATAGCAGCTATACCAGTTGATATCCCCACCAGCAGTGTACAAAGATTTCCTTTTCTCCACATCCTGGCCAACATTTGTTATCTGTTCTTTTTTTATAATAGTCATACTAACAAGTGTGAGGTGATATTTCATTATGGGTTTGATTTCTATTTTTATGATAATTAGTGATGTTGAGCATCTTTTCATATACCCATTGCCCATTTGTATGTATTCTTTGGAAAAATGACAAGTCCTTTGCCCATTTTTAAATCAGGCTGGATTTTCTCTTTAGTTTTGTTTTATTTTGTGCTATTGAGTTGTATGAGTTCCTTATGTATTTTTGATATTGACCCCTTATCACTTACATGCCTGAAAATATTTTCTCCCAATCTGCAGGTTGCCTTTTCATTTTATTAATTGTTTCTTTTACTGTGCAGAGGCATTTTAGTTTGTTGTAATCCCACTTGTTTATTTTTGCTTTCGTTACCTCCACTTTTGGTGTCAAATTCTAAAATTCATTGCCAAGGCTGATGTCAAGGAGTGTTTCCTTATGCTTTCTTCCAGGAGTTTTATAGTTTTAGGTCTTACTTTAAGTCTTTAATTCATTTTCAGTTGATTTTTGTATATGGTGTAAGGTGTGGGTTCAGTTTCATTATTTTGTATGTGGATATCCAATTTTCTCAGCAGCATTTATTGAAAAGACTACTGTTTCCCCATTGTGTGTTCTTGGCACCCTTGTTGAAAATTAGTTGGCCATGTATGCTTAGGTTTATTTCTGGGCTCTCTATTCTGTTCCATTTTTCTATTTTTATGCTGCTACTCTACTATTTTGGTTACTATGGCTTTCTAGTACAATTTGAAATAAGGAAGTGTGATATTTCTAATTCTCTTCTTCACTCTCAAGACTGTTATGGCTATTTGGACTCTTTGATGGTTCCATACGAATTTTAGAATTATTTTTTCTACTTCTGTGAAAAATGCCGTTGGAATTTTGATAGGGATTGTGTTGGGTCTGTCTACAGTGTCGAGTATATTATGTTCTTTACACAAGTTAACTCATTCACTTTTCACCACAAATTTCTGTGTTTGGTGCTGTGATCCCCATTTTACCAATGAGAAAGTAGAGGCTCAGAGAGTAAAAAATGGTGTACCCACAGCTAGCAAACATCTGGGTTCAAATCTGAATTCAGTTCTGAACCTTGAAGCCTAGGCTCTTTCCTCTCTGCAGAATGAGCTCCAGGCTGGACATGGAGAATTTATATCGTGGTATCCTAAGTCCTGAAAACTATATTTCAAAAGATCATTTTAAGCTTAGAAATTAAGGGGAAAGCTTCTGATAGGTGGGAAGTTGCTTAGAAGAGCAAACTGTGCCCCATCACCACTATCTCTATTAAATCTATTCAGTAACATCTGTGGTTTGTAAACAGAGTTTATCAAAGGGGTGGGGGTGAGGGGCAGGAGTATTTTTGTCTAGGATCTTGCATTCACAAAACCTCTTGAAGCTGGTCTTTGATGTTATCAATGAATAAAGTCATACCCTCAGTCACAGAAATATATTGATAGAATTTAATATTCAACTTTGAACTGTTTACCCCATCATGGACCAGAGCCTGAATGTACTACAAAATGCTTACATATGTATATGTGGTTTGGTTCCTCTATCCCTCTGTAGAAAGGCCACAACACTACTTTGGGATTCAGTTGTTTTATTTTTATTTTTTTATTCTCTTCATTCTCATTATTTTTCTTTTATGTATTTGTTTATTTATTTTTAAATTCCAGTATAATTAACATATATTATAATAAAACTAATATTATATCAGTTTCAGGTATACAATATAGTGCTTCAACAATTCTATATATTACTCAGTGTTCATCATGATAAGTGTACTCCTAATCCTCTTCATCTACTTCAAGAAGTGCTTGTATTTTTAATAACATGAATATATTGCAATATATTTATGCAATCTTGGAATAACATAAATATATTGCAATATATTTATGCAGTCTTAAAAGTGTAATTTCTTAAACACAGGCAATGGATTTATTTTAAGAAGTCTTATAATCTTGTTTTGACACTTCTCCTTTTTCTTCTTCTTCTTTCTCTTCTCCCCCCCCTTCCCTTCAACATACTGTATTCCAAAGGGAGAGCAAAAAAGGTGGTGGCTCAGGCTCACCTTGACCTTTCAGGGGCTTTCTGAACAGGAAAGCCCTACCTACCTGCACGAATATAGCATGGCAAGGGAGAAAGAACTCTGAGAAAATAAGGTATTTTATCTCTCCTATGATAAGTAAGTGTTCCAGATGCAGGTCTTAAGCTATGCACTAATTCTATTCTGGGTGCTTTGGAATCCTGCAGCCTGGTAAGATAACGTGTAGTAAGCTACTTTAGGTTGCCCTCAATCATATCTACATGACAACATAAAAAGTTTTCTAAATGGAAAAAGCTAACACAAAGAATCTTCTAATGTTCAGTATGTTCCAATACAAACCCCACCTTGTGGTCGGAAAGGAGCAACACCACACTCCTGTCTACAAAAGATTTGCAAAAAGGTGGGGCTGGGAAAGTTTCAGGAAACGCAGGCAGGATTGGAGGCAAGCACGTAGCCCTTTATTCTTCCTATTTCTCATTTCTTTGGAATTATATCAGTTCACCTGCTCATTTCCTCTGTGTGTGTGCGTGCATGCATGCGAGCACCTGTGTGTACTGTTGCATTTAAACACCTGGGTTTGTCATCTGTTCTATCTACTTTCTTCCAGTTTCATCTTCATCAGATTTCCAAGCTTCTTGGAAATTGGGCTTCCCAGATGTTTCTTCTTCTATTGACAGTGTTAGGGTCAAGTGAGCTTGTTCTGAATCACTGCTGTTCAGAAACACCATGAGGACCAGGGTGTAGCCTTGGCAACAGTGGCTGGTCATGTGGCTGTGGATTGTGTGTATATGTGTGTGTTGGGGAAGGGGGCAATCTGTCCATCTATCTGTTCAGGGTGGGGAGGAGTGAGAGGAGGAGAACAGTTATGAGAATGGAAGAAATGAGTGAGGATGTTAAGACACCTGTTTTTCTCTCCAAAAAGCAGGCATTTCCTTCATGCCAAGGATTGTTAAAATGGTCACATTGAATTATCTTTGGAATATGTACCAATGTAATGTACAACAGTAAAGCCTTTTTAAAAAAAACAGTTGTGGCAAAATACACATCACATACAATTTGCTATCTTAACCATTTTTAAAGGTACGGTTCAGTGATATCAAGTACATTCTCATTGTGGTGCCGCCATCAACACTGTCCCGGTTCTGAACTGTTGGTACTGACTTTTGAATAAAAATGACCTTGCTTCAATTTGAGACTCTTGGTAGAATCACTTTTGTCTGAGGCTTCAGTCTGTCTCACCTGTAAATTTTTTTAAGCAAATTGACAGGGTTGTTGTGAGGATTAAATAATTAATGTTTGTAAAGTGCTTAGTATAGTGATAAATGATAGTATTCTTTTGTTTTTGTTTTTGTTTTAGAGAGAGGGCGCACATGTCTGTGTGAAGTGGGGGAGGGGCAGAGGGAGAGGGAGAGAGAATCTTAAGCAGGCTCCACACCCAGCGGGGAGCCCAATGCGGGGCTCGATCTCACAATCTTGAGATCATGACATGAACCGAAATCAAGAGTTGGGTAATCAACCGACTGAGCCACCCAGGCGCCCCTAAATGACAGTATTCTTATTGTTATTATTATGACTTCCTGTCATTCTGGTCACTTAATACTTCTCCATAAATGAGATGATCCCAAAGCTTTCTGCCGTCATCTACTGATGCCATTTCCCTCACTCCTAGATCTATTGCTCCATAGATTTCTTATATTATTATTATTATTAATTATTATTATTATTTTAGAACCATGTGTCATTTTCTATAGCAGGGAAATGGGCCCAGAGGGGGGGGGAAAAAGAAAAAAAAAGATAGCTGCTAAGGCAATCAAAGAATAATCTTTAGTGCTACTCTGTTCCAACACATTTAAATTATCAAATTATCTCGACAACTAGAGCAGCAAATGCTCTGAATCAGTGGGGCAGCGCCAAGGTCTGGGCAGCCAGTCCTCAGCATGGCTTTGGCAGGGCAGCTTCCATCCAAGATGTCAGACTGCACCTTGGTTTCCAGGACACAGTTTGCACGCCTCACTGAGATAAAAGTCCTGCTCCAGTGGACCCAAACTCTCCAAACTCCTCTCTGGCTCTGTCTGTCTCCTCTCCCGCCCTCAGTTTCAGTCTTTCCATTCTTGGCTCTTTGAGCCTAGTGCACAGTCTGTCTAGAACACCCTTCTTCCACCAACCTCTCTCTCTCATTCTCTCTCTCTCCTTTTTTTTTTCTCAACAAACTTATTGATCCTTTACAAGGGCTGAGCAGCCGCATCCTCTCTACCTTGCCTTCAACCTGCCCCCATCTGGGTTCTGATCTCCCCATCTACTCTCCCCTAAATCTGTGGGCCTACCTCTAGCCTTTAGAGGAGTACATCAGAATCACCTGGAAGGCTTGTTGATACATAGATCACAGGACTCCACTCCCAGAGTTTCTACTTCAGAAAGTCGAGGGGGCCCGAGAATTTGCATTTCTACAAGTTTCTAGGTGAGGTTGATGCTGTTTTTCTAGGGAACAGAATTTAAGACCGGCTGCTGTAGCCTCATATGTAGTATCATAAGGAATTTTGTGTTTGTTTCTCCCTTCTGGACAGTGACTTCTCTATAACAGGATCTGAACAGAATCCCAAGATCCTAGTACATAGTGAGCACATCAAAACATTTCCTGATACAGGAGCTCTTCCAGGCTCAGCAGCCATGCAGTAACCATGACCATCCACAGTCCACTTCCTCTGCAGGCTCCATTATGAGTAATTTCTGAGGCATGATTCAATATACATTTCTGTGCAAGGCCCCCTCATATGCTGCAGGAGTCATGGCATGAGCCCATTGACCATGTGTGGGATTTCCCAAGGATTTTGGAAATCTCCCTTCAAATCCCCGTTCTTCAGTGAATTTTCCATCACATGTGCCTCAAAGATAACAAAAAAACATTGTTTGCCTGTGGATAAATCACCAATTGTGTAAATGTCTGTCATTAACTTTGCTATTAAGAGCCACAAAAGACAGGGGAAGCTACACGAGGCTTATCTTAAAATTTCGGTAAAATGTTTCCCATATGTAAATTATTTGTATTTCTGGTAAAGGGTAGGGAACAAGAAAGGCAGAACTCCATCTCAAGGAAAATATGGTGTTGTGGAAAGAAAAGCCCCTTCGCATGTGACCTAATGGAAGTTTTCCATGGGACTGATTCCGTTCCTCCTACTACCTACTAACCATATCTGCTTTTGTACAGATGACATGTCAAGTCTAAATCAAAATCTACCAAATTCAGGGAAAAAACTGGTTTGTTCAACTTCTGTTAAACACTTGAAGCTGGGAACCCAAGGGCTGCTTCCCAAAAGTGTGCTGGTTTCATTTTCACATATGAAACATGGTGTTAAGATAGTCTTTTCAACTGTGCTGATCATTTCTATTAAGAAATTGCTAGTAATTTCTACAGTGGTAGGAGGTAGAAGAACTCATCCCGGCTCTGTATTTTCTAAAGACCTCTGAAAGAAATTTCAGTTTCCTCAGGCAAGCTTAAAAGACAGCTTTCATTATTAATACTAAAAAAGATAAAGCAAGGCAATAAGAGTGATCCAGCTCTCTCACTACATATATCTTCCCTTATTTTTTTTTTCTGCAATTGTTGCCCAGTCTTTATGAGGCCACCCACTTGTGTTGCTTTTATTTCTTCATTAATACCATAATCACCAGGGCACCAATTACTTAATACTTAGTACGTGAATACATGTGTAGGAAGCTGGACTCAAAATGACAATTCAATTGCATACCTCATGAATGACCAACAGTTAACTTACAGATATTTAATCAGCAAAAAATAAAGATAGTGAACAACACAGACGCATTTCAAGTCATTTTTCCCTATAAATAAGTCCTAGCCTTTAATGGAATACACAGGCAACTGGGGGTGACAAACGGAGGCATAAACATAGGAAAGATTGTAGGTGTTAGGTTGCACGTTTCCATACTCCCAAGACCAGAGCACACTGGTCCTCAGGATTACACATCAGATTGTATGCCAGACTGTACAAGAAGACATAAGATCAACATGGGCATCTCCTTGTATCAGCAGCTTTAATGGGTGTAAAGAAAATTGAAATATTACTTTTATGGTGCACTAAAATAATCAAGAAAAAATTATTAGGTAGGAAATGCTGCTTAAACAAATGTTTTCAGGGGCGCCTGGGTGGTTCAGTCATTAAGCGTCTGCCTTCTGCTCGGGTCATCGTCCCAGGGTCCTGGGATCGAGCCCTGCTTCATGCTCCCCACTCAGTGGGGAGCCTGCTTCTCCTTCTCCCACTCCCTCTGCTAGTGTTCCCTCTCTCGCTGTCTCTCTCCCTCTCTGTCAAATAAATAAATTAATAAATCTTTAAAACAACAACAACAACAAAAAACAAATGTTTTCAAAGGAATTTTACCCTTGTATGGGTCATCAGGCTACTACGACTGGTCCCCAATCCCTAGGCTCCAAATGCTCTCCTGTCCCATTAGAGGTACTCTGGTTGCAAGAGTGAGAAGTGCTGGTGCACTGTGATTTCTGCTGACTTCTACGCACTCCTATCAGCTCTGCTGTGTTTAGCAATCTGTTGCAGGTAAGTGTGTGTTTATATTCTGTCTCCTACTAGAGGGGGCACTCTGTGAGGACAGGGAGTGTGTCATTTATATCTTACCCCTTCCACTAGGCTCAGCACATGGCTTACTGCCCCACAAACAGAATAAGACTCATTAACTCCGGGACAGATATTACTTTAGGAATATTCCAGTGCAGAATTGATTACAAGCAAAATTGTGGAGAAGTTGCTATCAAAGTTCTCAAACCACCCACTTCCACGCTCCACTTCCAGAGCCCAAGACCCCCATTGTCTCTTCTCCTGTCCCCTTTTCAAAACCCCTCTTTTGATTTATCTTTTATGATAAATGATTAATAAAACCTGGGAGTGTTCTCCCTAAGAGAAAAATGCGTATTTGAACAAGGAACAAATCCTTAGACCAAAGGGAATTGCAAGCATCAGTCAGTGATCGGCGAGAAATGATATTTGTCATAGAGCATTCCCAGGTCTCTGAACATACAGACGATGACATATCCCAATGACTTCTAAGGCCGGACTTGAACTAATCCTACGCTGGATGACGTGAGTCAGACCGAAGTCACTTTTCCATGGAAAAAAAAAAGAAAGAAAGATTTTCAAATTCCAAAAAACTAAGATATATGTTAGGAACCCTATTAAAACATCCTTATCCAGTAATCTGACTGGGGTTTGGAATTTCATCGCTTAGAACTAACCTAAACAAATCATTTTCCTTTGCATTTTTTTCACAGAGAGCTTTGGGTCACTTTTTCACAATGAAGCATTTATAGAACTCGTAACTATTAAAACCATCTCGTTGCATGCGCACCAAACCAGATAAATATCAGGTAATGGATTCTACTTTGCAATATTAAAGCTGATAATTAAACATATTAAATGCTTTTAGTCAATTTCTCCTTTCTTTAAAGCACTTTCCAGGTAGTTTAAACTGGCTGGGACATCAGGGAACTGGGCTCTGAGCACTTGCTCAGCTGCTTGCATGTTCTGTGACCTTGAGAAAGCCACTCAATCTCTTTGGATATCAGATTTTTCCTCTTCTAAACTAAGGATTCGACTCACCTTTATCATTCCTTTCTGCAGTTGTCCTGGTCACTAATTTATATATGGAACCTAAACAGTGTCAGTCTCATTTGAGGGGATGGTCAGAAAAAGTAAATGTCCTATCCTTTAAAGTTCCTCAATCCAATCACCCACAAAAAGTTGAGGTTTCTCAAAGCATAACTATAGCCAGGCCATTATAGTGTGCTTTTGTGTGTCTCCCTCCCCTAAAAAAATGCGAACTGTTGTGTATTTCAGAAAAAATTCAAATTTCTGATGTGTGTGAACACTTGTTTTAAAATCATGACATCATTAATATGTACAAGCCATTATAAAACCAGGCTTAAGCATGCTGGTCCAAAAAATAATCACGCATTACCAGGGAAGTTTTCAGTAATCTCTATGTTCAGTCTAAACTTGTTATTTATTTGAACTACCCTATTACATCAGCTAGTCTTCATTTTACTGATGTGCCATTTTGACTTTTTTTCCCTTGTCCTGGGATAATTTGAACAGCCTTAGAAAAATAATTAAAAGGTAAATGGAATGGGGGGAGAAAAAGAAAAAGATTATAGTCTGTCTAGTAAAGATTAGCTAAATTGATTTCCAGGTATACCCTTATAAGTAATCATCATCAGCATCTTGAATTTTGAGCAACTGTTAAGAATACAATCAATGCGACTCTGGGGAGAATTTTCCCGAGTCCTTCATTGGTGCTCCTGAAATGTATTTTCAGAATAGATTCACATTAGTAGGCACCATCTTGTTTGAGCACCATCCTTGAAGGAGAAAATGATCAACATTCTCTAAACGGTAACCAATTTTGGAAAGCACTCATTGACAAAGGAGATAGTGCCAAATATATTTCATGGGAGACTTGAGATATTTCTGTTGAGCAATAACATTCTAACCTAGCTTCTTCAACTCAGGTTAACCTGATCCCGCTATTGGTAGCTTGTGTTTCTCTTTGCAGCTACCGAGTCTGCCAAACCCATCACTACCCATGTCTTCTTTCTGCCTTTGAACGATGTATCCTCAGTGACACTGAAACTTTGAGCAATCTTGCACACAGGGTTGGGAGGATATCATTTCCCAAGCCGTGAAACACGTATCAAGGACAATCCCTCACCTTACTCCCCATTCTCATATTTTATGAAATAATTGTATCACTCAATTTCTCATTTATGATTCACCAATAAACAATAGCCCTTCTTTAGTAATCCCCTTTGTGGTTCTTTATAAATATTTGAGCTAAGAGCAGTTTATACCATGATACTTACCTGTCTTCCACATTCTGGTGTTTAGGCCTAAGTCTAACTTATAAAATAAAAATGTGGACATGGACTTACTTCGCCTTCATGCAGCCCTAATTCAGCTCTACAGAGCAGACTCTGTGGTCAGATAAACCTGGCTTCCAGCCCTAAGTCTGAAGGTGTAACCTTCACCAAGTTGTTAAAGGAATTTCTAGTTCCTTGTGTGCAAATATGGGGTAATTATAACTACCTTGAAGGATTAACCAATATGATGAGTGTATGAATAGTAATCAAAACACAATAGACATTCAGTAAATAGTACAATTGTTATCACTATCATTTGCTGAAAGAATTTCTCAGACTAGCTTATTTTGAAGACCCAAATCAACCCAAATCTTCTGAAGAGTCAAAAGTAGCAATGAGTTATGTCAAACATTCTAATTATTTGAAAGAATGAATACCTGTAATTTGCAGGGAAGTTGTTAAGGAAGACAACCTGACACGGAGGGCAATATCCTCTTGGCACTACCATGAGGCAGCATTTCTTCTAATGATTCAGAAACCTTTTCTCATACATGAGAACATAAATGCTGTCATTGAGATGTGCCAAGAATTCCACCGAGGGTTCTGACCAGAAAATGTAAGAGATTATGACTATGCTCTTTCATGTCATGAGTCTAACTTTATAAACTAGTAATACGAGACTACAGTTTTCTTAATTGTTTTTTTTTTCCTTTTTCTTTTTCTTTTTAAAATTTCAACACTTACCTTACCATTCCAGGCATTTTCTTGTGCGCTATCTTATTTAATCCTAACATCTCTGAGATAGGCATTATTACTCCCCATCACCAATGTCAGCTACTCATTGGCAGTGAATGATTCAAGGAAGGGGGTGTGGCATATAACCACCGCGGACAAGGGCATTTCTTCTGGCAAGGGGGCAGCTATGAGTTGTTATCAGCCAGCACTTTTAGCAGCTGAGGGATGGGTGCATGGCCTGGGGGAAAGGGGATAGCGTTGGGCACCAGCAGTATCTACTATAACCCCATTTTGCAGAGGGAAAATGAGAATCAGAGCATTTACATGACTTTACTATGTTAATATATCTGATAATGGAAAGCCAGATCCTAAATCAGACTGCCTGATTCCAAGTCAGGTTCTCTTTCTACCATCCCACAGCTGGTTTACTCGAGGATACTGGAGGGGCAGTTGTGAATTTATATGAACCTCTTATCAAGTGGTAAGTTAGAAGACTGACTTAAGTGCATTATTCACTGTCAAAAGTAGTAGTTCCTTTAAATTTCCCTACAGTTAGCCTTCTCAACTTCAGCTGATAGCCCCTTCACCTTTGTTTTATGGAAAATAGAAAACAAATCCATGGGCATTCTATCCATGTAATCCACGACTGCATGCACCTTGATCTCAAGTCCTCTCAGAAATTCATTCCAAACTTGAGTCCTGTCCTTTGTCTGACCTCATAGAGCAGTTTTTCATTTCCTTGGAATAAAATTCAAGTTTGAGACTTGGCCACACAAAGCCTGATGTTCAACAGGTCTGTTCTTGTATGCCTTATGTCTTACAGCTTAGTTTGGATGACATCCACAGTCAGCTCTTGGACTGTGACCACTACGAGGCATCACAGTGGTTGAATGGCCGGCACCTAAATTCAGTATGTTGAGGATGCTATTTTGGCTAGGGTATTGCACAGGCATAGACTTGGAAGGAGATCCTTGCTCTCAAGATAATTTCACATTTAAGGCAAAAGCAGAGAAATGCCTGAGGTACAAAAAACACTGGAGCCAAGAGGAAAGAAGTTTATTCTAATTGAGAGGATTGGAAAAGGCTTCTTGGAAAAGAATGCAATTAAACTGGATTTCGAATATTGAATAAAATTTGAAAGACAAACATTTCCTTCCCAAAAGCAAAAGTCAGAACTGAAATCAGGAACTAAAGAAAGTAGATAAATATCTGGAACCAAGATCTAACAGCAGTAAGTTCAGAAATACAATGAGGGTCAGATTTCAGACCCAGAAGATAAACAAATCTAAAACCAAAACCAAAAACTGGAGTCACATTAAAGACTTGATAGATAACAAAAACAAAACCGAGACAAATAACTAAAGCAAACTGGAACCTAAAGATAATACGGGAAGTTTGACACGGAATCTTTTTTTTTAAGATTTTATTTATTTATTTGTCAGAGAGAGAGAGAAAGCACAAGCTGGGGGATTGGCAGGCAGAGGAAGAAGCAGGCTTCCCTCTGAGCAAGGAGCCTAATGCGGGACTCGATCCCAGGGTCCTGGGCTGAAGGCAGCTGCTTAACCAACTGAACCACCTAGCCATCCCTGACACGGAGTCTTCTATTGAAAGAGCTTTCTAAGAACTTAGGGAAGGTTATTAACAGGAGGCAGAAGTGGGTCATAAGGTTGCTTCGGCCTCATCTGGTCAAAGTCACCCTGAAGCTTCTAATCAGGACCTGACCACAACTACTTTTAGGGATGGTGGCTTATGAAGACTTTTTGTCCAAGAATCACTTTGGAGGAGCAAAACGTCTCACTTGCTCCCATTTCTAGAACAAGCCCACTGATTAGAGAAACAAGATCCTTTTAGCCCAGGTTTGGGTTCTGGAAGTGCAAAAGGAAAGGGTCATCTTCTTTGATATCTTAGTTCTAATATCACAAGTTAGCAATGGTCTATAACATCATAGGGTTTTCCTTCCTTCCTTCCTTCCTTCCTTCCTTCCTTCCTTCCTTCCTTCCTTCCTTCCTTCCTTTCTTTCAACTGTCACTTAGCATCTTTTATGTGCCTAGTGGCCTAGGCATTATCACATTGAAACTAATTTACTTTCAACTACTTGAGTGTCCTAATTTGTAGTAAAGAAAGAAGAAGAGGAGATACGAGGGAAAAGAGTAAGAAGGAGATACTTAGGGTCAACTTATGAAAGCATTCCTTCCACAGAGCTGAGGAGTTATGATGCCCAGGCATAATGTAGCTGAATAGTCATGATTCAGGGCTTTCCAGGTGAAGCAAGAGAAAGAGAGAGAGGGGGTGGGAAATAACATTTCCAAGTGCCCGTTTGAATCAAGCACTGTGCCAATTATTTTGCATGGTTATCTCCATTTAATCATCTTCATGTTGCAAGTTGGTGAGTTTCCAAAAGTAAATTCACTCAGAATAAAAAACATGCCTCCTTTAACTACATGCATCCAACCTGAAGTGTAGCTGTTTGGCATTTTGGACCAAGTAGAGGGTCTTCACTGATCTTTCCTTCTTTTCTTTTCTTTTTTTTTTTTTTTAAGATTTTATTTATTTATTTGAGAGAAAGAGAGAGCATGAGCAGGGGGGAGGGGCAGAGGGAAAGAGAGAGAGAAGCAGACTCACCGCTGAGCAGGGAGCCCTACGGGGAACTTGATCCCAGGGTCCTGGGATCATGACCTGTACTAAAGGCAAGCGCTTAACGCACTGGCAGGTGGGCTGTCGGTCGGGCTCAGTTGGTTAAGCATCTGCCTTCAGTTTAGGTCTTTGATCCCAGGGTCCTGGGATCAAGCTCTGAGCTCCACATCAGGCTTCTGCTCAGCAGGGAGCTTGCTTCTCCCTCTCCCTCTCTCTCTGCTGCTCTCTTGCTCTCTCTGTCTCTCTCAAATAAATAAATAAAATCTTAAAAAAAAAAAAAGAATCTCTGCTCTTATGAGATTAAAAATCTGTTTTATTTTTACACAATTGAATAGCAGATACAGCCTAATTCATGAATGGAAAAGGGATGATAAAGTGTATCATTTGTTTCTGTTTTTATTGTACTATTACCCATAACTGATATCACAGCTCAGAAAACCACTGGTATAACAAAGTATAACCATATCCAGTCCCTGAGGATGAAAATCATTACTGATACTACTGCTTCTTCAACATTGAGGGGCCCTGTTACCTCTCACTGAGGCCTCTGTCAGGTCTAATTTTGAAAATATCCATATAGATATAATTGAAGATTAAAGTATTTATTTCATATAAAGACCTAAACAGTTTAGTCTTTGCTTAACCACTATGTAGAACATTTAATTCAACAAAGATTTGGTATTTGAATGTTTCAAGATGTTATTGAAATAGCTAGAGTTTCAGAAGACTGTTTTCAAAACATTTGGCACAGAGATTCAAGATAACAATAGGGGTGCCTGGGTGGCTCAGTTGGTTGCTTATGGCTAGGGTCATGATCTCAGGGTCCTGGGATCAGGCTCCTGCTTAGCAAGGAGTCTGCTTGAGGATCCTCTCTCCCTCTGCCCCTCCCCCCTCAAATAAATAAATAAATCTTTTCAAAAAGATAGCAATAAATAAAAATATTTTAGATAATCAGATTCTAAATAATTTAGATAATCAGGTAATTTTTTATATTACTGTCCTATTGACTCAGCCCGTTTTCTACTAATTGAAGATCTTTTTTTTTTTCTTTGTGGCATCTCTTGTTTTCTTTGAGTAGAATCTACCTTAACATAATATTTCTTAGGTGCTCAGCCCTAAGAAGTCATTTGTTACACAAAAAAGGTGATGAAAGAAAATTCATCCAGTGGAACTCATCACAAGACCCTCATGAGTACCTTTATTTGTAGCACTTGACATTGCTTCAGTCCATTTTTATCACTATTCATCAAATATCTTTTTTGATAAATTGATTGTTTAAAAACTAATTATTAACAGTAAAAATATAGGCCAGGTACTATGAAACCTCTTGGGATAAAACAGTAAGTGAGATAAACACAGTTCCTGCTCTCACAGAGTATACGGTCCAGCAGGCTCAACAATCCCCAGCCCCAGTGGAAGATTCTGAATTTCTAAGTATGTGGTTCTACATTTTCCTGAGCAGTTATTCACATCTCTCTCTCCCTTGGTCTAAATTGGTGCCATTAAAAGTAGTCTATGTGGGCATCTCTTCAGCCTAGGATGGAACTGAGAGCTGGCAGACCTGTGAAATCAAGCAGAACACATTCATACAGCAAATGTTTATTGTGCACTAACTATAAACTAGTTGGTGGAGGTTACAGTTTTGGCAACAACAGACATATTCTTAGCTCTCGGAGATTTTATGTTTTAGAAGGACGGATGTTTAAAAAAATAGATTCTTAAATTACCATGTGATACAGTACAGACCCCAAGAACAGGGTTCACTCTCTCTTCCTGTCCCAGGCAGTACAATAAACACCACTAGACACAAACACCCAATGAGTCTTACAGCTGCTTACAGAACCCCGCTAAGTAACTGTGGCCTTGAAGAACCCAGTGTCCTGTGCAAACTGAATCCATGAGCTACCAGGATTATTCAAAATATCTATGTCCAATTTTTATATTCATCTCCACAGGCAAGGTCTTAAGCCATTTCTGACAGCTTAGCCTGCAGAAAATCCAATCCGTAGATGACACATGGTGAGTATATTCCATGGTAGTCAGGGCTCACCTTCTCACAGGTGACGTGAATGGGCATTGCAAAGCCAAAGCAGAGATCTGGTACTCCAGGCTGTGCCTCCCAAAATGTTTCCTGTCACCTGGTAATGTGACTGGAAGAAAGTCATATGGCCTTCCTTATCTTCAACTAAGAAATAAAGGATTCGGGCCAGAAGAAATAGAAAATTATGATTCTGCATTTACTTATTCATGTTATTACAAAACTTTGATTAGCTAAAGACACCACTGGGGACAAATGCATATCTCCATCCTTTGGTCATTTCACTTTTTAGTGTAAATAATTCAGCTTCTCCCTTAGTGAAAATGGTTCTTGGCATTTGGAGAAAACACTTACATGGCAGACCTCACAGCCCACACCTCTCATGGCAGGTATCACCACAGCAGATACATTTGGGGACTCCCTTTCCACTTTGGGAAGAGCCATTTTCAATCTGCAGGGTTAATGTGCCAATTGAGGAAGATGTACTTATAAAGTATCAGGTAGAGTATCATGCAGAGTGAGCATGAAGATTGTCTTATTTTATTCCATATTCCTTTCATCTCTCCCTCCTTTTAGCTGCCCCTTAATGCATAAAATGAATTATCCCTAAAAATTCATTTAGGAAGCAAAATTCTGTATATCAAGATGATTCCTCACTATTATAATTTATTAAAGTATATATTTAATGGGTAAAAGAGAATCTATCTTACTTCAGCTTTTATGAAATACCTCTAAGAAATATTTGATTTCCTCCCATTTTAAAAGTTTCACTCTCTTTGAAGATATAAAGTCATGCTTTCTATCTTCATGAAATTATGGATGGGATTAAATTTTATTTTGGGAAGTCCCAAGTAAATTTTTTTAATGAACTAAAGCATTGACTACATTCTTTGCCAGGTGTTGTGACAGGTATTATGCTGTGTTGTACAAATATTGTTTTTATTTAATTCATGCCATAATGCTGAGAGGAAGATATTACCTTACCTATGGCATTTGACCCAGGAGCTCTCTTTCTCCTTCTCAGCTTACTTTCTTCCCTTGGCTTCCAAGACATGGCACTTCCTGACTTTCTTCTACTTCTCTAAACATTGGCAGACTTCAAGCCTCAGAACTTGGATATCTTCTCTTCTCTACTTAGACCCACTTCTGTGAACTTGAACTGTTTTTAATACCTGACAACTCCCACATTTATATGTCTGGCCTGTTCCCCTCTGCTGACTCCAGATTTGACTATCCAACTGACTTCTTGACATCTCACTTGGGCAGCACTAGGAATCTCAGACTTAACTTGCCCAAAATCATGCATGGTCCTCCCCAAGAGTTTCCATTTCTGTAAATGAAAGCTCCATTATTTCAGTTGTGCAGTCTGAAAACTCGACTCCTCCATTGTCCCTGTGCCCTCTTGATTTCCATTCAATCTGTCTCAGCCATCCTGATTTTGTTTTTCCTTTGATCCCTCCAGGCAGGTCCCCGCCTCAAAGCTTTTACACTAGCTCTTCAGTCTGCTGGAACAGCCCCTCTCAGATCTGCATGACTCCCTTTCTCTCCCCTGCCCCCCGAATCTTTGCCTCTCAGTAAAAGCTTCCTTGACCATCCTATTTACAATTCTAACCCTTCAACACCTTTGGCCCCCTATCTCTACTCACAGCAGACACTCCATCACACCTTCCCTGATTTTTCTCTTTGATACTTATAACCATATGATATACTATATATTTCACCATTTCCTTGGTTTATTACTTGACTCTCTACATTGCTCCTTCCTCCTACACATACACTAGAATATAAACTCAACAAGGGTGACAATTTTGCATGTTTTGCTCAAGGCTGTATCCAGCACCTGCAACAGTATCTGGCACATTGTAGGCATTCAGTACATATCTGTTGACTAAATCCCCATTTTACAATTATAGCAATTGAGGTTCAATGAGATTAAAAACTTTAGATGACTGTGTGAATGACAGAGCGAAGATTAAAAACCAGTTCTGTTGGACTCTTAATATTCTCTGACCCTGAGCTATCAGCCCTTGATATTCATTTATTTGATTATTTGTTTGTTTGTTCTATTTGGTATCAGGTAGCTCCAGACTTGAATACCCTACTGTCAACTTGATATCTCACTTGGGAAGCAATAGGAACCTCAAACATAACTTTTCCAAAATGAAAAATGCTCATTTCATCAGCAGACCAACAGTTCTGAGAACTGGGAATTGGGTTCTCCTCTTAGAAATGTCAGGATTTCTGCTACGGGAAAAGGAAAAGACAGGATCAGAGCTCTTTTCTTACAGGGCCAGGTGATGTGGTCCTTCCCTTGACCTCCCTCCATTAAGCTCAAGACTGTACATGCCACATACCCCACTTTTCCAAGATGTTATTTCTGCACATTCTTGATGCCTTGAGGCAGTGATAGACAAATTAAATTTAATATGGAAATTAAATTCTAAGAAGAAAAGATCTATGAATTGTAGAGTTCACATTGAGTTACAGTTTTCAGCCGTGCTTGGAAAACCTACCTCTTTAAAAGATTATGACATATGGGACAGTCTATTTCCATTCTTTTTAAGACTTCACATAAAAAAAAAACAAAATCATGAATGGAAAAATTGGAAAACTGATGAAAGCTTGATATGCATATATGTATTTTTTAATTATACAGAAAAACTCCTTTAAAAAATTGCACACATATTTAGTTCATCCTAATTAAATTAATAACCCAGAAGACCAGAAGAGAATTATGGTTAAGAGCATATGGCTTTTGGAGATTCAAATTTGAATTCCAGTTCTACTAACTACCAATTTGTGATCTTGGGTGAGTTACTTAATTTCTCTGCATTCAGTAGCTAATCCATAAAATTGAGATAAAAAGAGTACCTACCCAACAGTGTTGTTGTGAGGAAGATTCAGTGTGTTCACAAAGGTGCTCTGAAAGTATCGCCATTATGGGGCACCTGGGTGCTCAGTTTTGTTAAGCATCTGACTCTTGGTTTTGGCTCAGGGTCATGATCTCAGGGTCCTGCGATCCAGCCTGGTGCTCAGCATGGAGTCTGGAGTCTGCTCAAGATTCTTTCTCCCTTCCCCTCTGCTCCTCCCCCTACTCATGGGCACGCACGCGCTCTCTCTCTCTCAAATAAATAAATAAATAAAATCTTAAAAAAAAAAAAGTATTGCCATTATTATCATTATGGACCCTGATCTCCACCTGTAACAATGTGATTGGACATTTGGCTCAGTGAGAAGATGGAGGAGCTCCTCAAAACTTACAGGATTGTACAGAAGAACACATGTGTACAGTCAGATAACACTGGCTTGAAGACTCAAACCATCAAAGATTACCAAAGATTATTGTTATGTGGAATCGTGGCACATTTCATCCTTTCTACATCTTTCTCAGTCTAAAACATGATGCCAATAGTACCTACCTCAAATTATGGTAAAGAATTCGGTTAAGAAGGAATTAAGGTAGTACTCGCAAAGCCTTCAGATAGAACTTAGTGCAAAATTAGTGCTAAATAATTGGAAGAATTCATTCTTACCACAGATAAATGAAATTAAATTACCAGGTGGAAATTTAAAATGTAGTCCAAAAAATTATCCAATATATGTAGCCTTACACACTACTCTCTGGGAGAGAAAAAGAAGGAAGGGAGGGAGGGAGGAAGGAAGAAAGATCTTTTACTAAGAAAGCTTCGCACTTTCCATTTCTTACAAGTCTGTTCTGTCATCCCATACTAAATGAGGCCAGTTGCCAAAGGAACTGATCACAGGTGGATTTCAAAAACTCTTAATATTTTCTAAGTGTGGTCCATGGACCACTTCATCAAAATTGGCAGGGGCTGATTGTTAAAATAGAAGGAACCGGAGCCCATCCTATGTCTGCTTGTGTCCAAAAGAGAGCAGTGGGTTGAGAGATGTCTACATTTTGAATAATTATTCATGTGTATTGTGGTATTCATTCAAGTTAGAAAGTCTCTGTTGTGAATTGCAACAAGGTGTTCTTAAAATTTTGAAAACAAAACAAAACAAAACCTCTTGATAATCTGGGCAGATTGTTCCTCAAACCTCATCAGAGAACTCATTTCCCTTTTTACAATGACGTAAACCCCATTCATGTTCTTGTATTGATTACTGGTGTCATACTTATTCACCTAAACATGCGGATGTACATTTTGGAATAACTTAAGCAATGGCAGAAATCAGAAAGACCAGACCTTCGTCAGAGTGGACCCAATCCTTAGAAATCTTGCCTAATCTCTATTTTTTTTTTCATCATCATTCCTCTGTTGGTATCCGGAGTCAGGAGGAGAGACAGCAGAGCATTACCTAGCAGTTGAGGCATCCTTCCTGGGCTGGAACCTTACTTCCCCATTCTCTCCTTTTCTTCATCTATAAAATGGGGAAGTAGAACTTCAGACTTGGAGAGGATCTGGAAAGACTGAGATAAATGTAAAGACCTTAGCCAGCAACAAATACCACTATGTGGCATTTATTATTATGAAAGTTGTCAAGAGACCCAACTAATCTTCTTAAATAAATAATCCACCAATTTTTGTTAAACTATAATCTAAATAAATGCAATGTTCCAAAATAAATCTCTAATCCTCCACTGAAGTGTTCTATTGATTTCCACTTTCAGAAAGAATGATGGTAAATATCATATCAGAAGAATATTTTTTAAAAAAAGATAAATGATCCATATATATTTTTGTAGTTTCAAAAAGGCTCCTCTGACCAAAAGGTGGTATCATTCTTTCATTCAGGAAAATTGCATTTTAGTAAAACACTTACCTAGGAGATTCTTTGATGGTATTATTTATTGGGTATGAACAGACACTTAGCCCAGTTAAAACACAAGTTATAAAGTCAAAGTTGTTCAGAACTAGAATCTCCCAGCCTCTCAGCTCATGGCCTGTGGGACTCTAGGTACCTCTCTAAGTCTCAGTTATTTTACCTATAAAATAAACTAATAATGTCTTTTTGTAAGATTGGTACAAAAAGTAAGTAACTAGAACCACATAAAAAGCCAGCACATTGCCTAGCCCAAAGCAGATTCTCAATGTAAATTTGAATTTTTTCACCCTCTTTGTAACCTTTACTCTGGTATAGTCTCAAAATTCAATAATCTAGACATCAATACGCATATTTATAATCACTCACACAGAGTAACAATTTCGAGTTTGCAAATCGCTTGCATTTAGATCATTGGAAACTGAAGTTCTGAGAACCTAATTGAATTTGCAAGGCTGCTGAGGTGGCAGAGGTGAGAAGCTGGGAAGATCCCCAGGCCTAGAACCCAGCAAATGGCCCCGTCTCCCCTCCCTCCCTCAGGGGTTCTCAGACAGCCAGTACCAGGGTGATCTATGCTTTACTAAGCAGTTGTCATAGAAAGTGCCCTACATCTATGGATTATTACTCTGGCTTAGAAAATTTCAACAGAAACACTTAAGGCAAGATTTTAAATTGCAGGAGGAAGTCATACGTGCTTTCCTTACTTTCTCAGAGTGGATCTTCCGCATAGTTCTGGTGAATCAGCCCCTTTGCTGCGAACACCTGGCCTATCCTGAGTGCTGTGAAGCATCATAGGGTATGCACTCTGATGAAGCCTATCAAAGTAACTAACCAAGCCGCTGCTAGAAGGTAAGTTTCCACAAGAGTAGGGAATTAGGTTGGATTGTTGACAGGGCTGTTGTAATTGTCTAGATCAGTACCTTGCACACAGTAGCACTCAATACACGTTGTTTTAATGAGGCAATTCTCCTTCATATGAATGGAATTCTGACTATGACTTCCCACGAAATCCCAGACAGCCATGATGTGGTGCCCGTCAGAACTGCTCTTAAACTTTGAATAGTTGACCAGGCGTTGTCATGATATTTTTCCAACAAAATTGTAAACTATTTTAGGGCAGGACTGGGTCTTGCCTCCTGAGGAAAGAATACCTAGCATGGCATGTACTGAATACACAAATCACTTCTCTTTGAGGAATTACTTTTGTCTAAATTACCAAGTCACTTTTATAGACACAGTTCCTTTCTAGAACAATTCAGACAATTTGGTCCACATGCAGTGGCACAGGTAACCTTTTCTTGGGAAAAAATCTGGAATGCCGGGCGCCTGGGTGGCTCAGATGGTTAAGCATCTGCCTTCGGCTCAGGTCATGATCCCAGGGTCCTGGGATTGAGTGCCGCATCGGGCTCTCTGCTCCTTGGGAGCCTGCTTCTTCCTCTGCCTCTCTCTCTCTCTGTCTCTCATGAATAAATAAATAAAAATCTTTAAAAAAAAAAAAAAGAAGAAGAAAAGAAAAAATCTGGAATGCCGGTATCCTAATATAGAATCTAGTCAGTAGGATACTGAGGCAGAGGGTCAGAGGGCCCTTGCAACCAGGTCAGGGGGAGGCCTCTCCACAGAGAGCCCACCTGCCAGTGACTTCAGTGCTGGAATCTCTTCCGGGTTCCCCCAACTCCTTTTTTATTTACATTTTATATATTTTATATATAAGTGTGGTTTATTTTATATTTCTCATGTGTATTTATGTTTTTTCAAAGCAGCATTTTGAATACGGAAATATTCACAGGAAACTGACAGTATCACCCCTTAGCAAGGAAAAAAATAGTCATTATTGTAAAACAAATTTTCACCATTGGCTTTGTATAAACTCCTGTTTTGACTTCTTGTAGTTGTTCCCCTGATGACTGCCTTTCTAGCAGGGCTTCTAAGTAGCCCACGCACCTGCTATGATTATGGTGGCCACAACTTCAGGACTACAGAACAGGGTGGCTAACCCCAGGCCTGTACTCATACAGCCGAAAAGTTTTAACCGGGAAATGCAACAGATGTTAACCATGTATAAATTTTGTAGAACAGCATTGCAGCTAGCCACTTCCAGTGGAAATTAGCTCATTGTACACTGTGGCAACTAAAGGTCATAACCAGGGAACAAATCGTGTTTTTCTTCAGTCTATTCTCCAGTAAAGGGAACTCCAAGAGAGCGGGGTCTTTGGGGGTATACTCAGCCCCTAGGTCATTGATTAGCATACGGTAAGCCACATAGTACACGGTGGGGAGTTAATATTTCATTGTTGGATTGAATGCACTTTCTTGTGGTCCTTATAATAATATTAACATAGTAGACATGGTAGAATTAACAGTGCCCAGAAATGGCAATCAGGAACGTGACTTTCACCAACAAGCCACTTTGCATGAGGAAACTCTCTGGACCTCTCCTCACTCATCACAAAATTAAAAGAGTTGGGGTCGATTATTTTTTAGGCCCTTAATATTATCTCTCCCCATCTTCACTTCAGACAATTTACTACCTTACACCCAGGCAAGCAGACTTTCTTTGGTCATTGCTTGGAACAGTGGTCCCACTAGAAATGGGGGTGGGAACAATGAAAGCAGACCCAGAGCTGGTTACTGAGAATTTGTACTTGGAATCTACACATACTAATTTGGGGATACAAAATGCTTCACCAGTTTATGACATTTAGGAAGGGATGCTAGTCCATGAGAAATAAGTTCTTGATCTTTTAACTCTTCATTTCTAGACCTTTGGTTGGTGTCAAAGAACACCCTCACCACTTAGTCCAATGAGGACAAACTCTTAGGACAAACACCTTCCACCACAAGTGCTGCCTGGATGGATAAAACTAGGTAACTAAAAGCTGAGGGAAAAATTGGAGCCGCCCAGTAGAGAACAGTGCAGGTGGAAGACAGAGTCCCCAAGGGGCAGTATGTTCATACAGTATGGCAGGTGGAACTCAGGGGCTCTAACTGACACCTGGAAACACTTGCAGACCAACAATGAGCCCCTCTAGGACCAAGAGACTATAATTCTTCTATTGCAGAATACTTTCTTTTTCTGGATATTTATTTTATTGTAATGAAACTTTCTGACATATTAATGACCATTGCATTTTCACTTTAGGGAATCAGTGTTCATATCCTATTAGTCAAGAGGAGAGAGGTTTCTTTTGAGTGGGAGTTGGAATAAAGATGTGGCTTCACCCTCAAGTGCCAGGCACCTCTGCTTCCAGGGTTAGATAATAATTCCTATTCCTTTAGTGAACCCTAACTGTTCTGAGATGGGAGGGGATGGGAGAGAAAGGACTAGAACATCAGTGAAACTGCCTGGTACTGTCTCCCTGCCCTAGAGCCTCCCACTCCCAGCCCTGCTTGTAGGGCCTTGGCCTTTCTGTGAAATAGACACCGCTTGGCCCTAGCTTGTAGGAAAATTGAAGAGCTAGACTCTAAAATAAACTAATATAAGCCACAGTTGGAGCAGGAAAAAAAAAAAAAAGGGAAACACTTGGCAGAAAGAAACTGCCTTCAAGAAATTATTTTCCATGTTGTATTTGCATACATTTGTCATGGGCCTGCCATTTCAATAGAAGAGGAAAAATGGCCTGGCCTTGAGTCTGCTGACATCCTGTTGCCCTTTGCAGCCAAGGTCAGACTATTTCACCTCTTACTTCTTTTCTGCTCCTCTTCAGGGTCTCAAAGCTGGCAGATGATCATATTTAAAATCGTATGCACTATGAGTGAGCAGCCCGAATTGCACAACATTTCATTTGGCTAATAATTCAGTCTCTTGAGTCATAGCCTGACAGGCAGCTGCACGGCATGAAACAGCATTTCCTGAGTCAGGGCATGCGAGAGAGAAGTTACAGATGAAGGTCACGCACAGCAGACACTCATGGGACCACCATCTGATACCTTATTCTCCGATGTAGATTCCTCTCCACTTAATTCAGTGACATTCGCTTCTATAAAATTAATATAAACATCAGACCTTTGGAAACATATCCCAAGACACGGGATGAACAGCATTGGGTATTCAGCCTCTTCTTGCCCTAATGGTGAAAGATCCCCCACCAGGAAATGACAGTAGCTGTCAGCGTATTAATTCATGAGCTATTTAATGTCTCTTAAGTGGTAAGTGCCAGTTGGGAAATGAAATTCCAATGCTTTAGAAACTCTTCAATGAATAAATATAATTTTGTTCTCTACATTCACAGTAATAAAAAAAAATTTTTCTTAAAACCAAATTAAGTGACTTAACAAATGTCAGTGCGCTGAGTTCTGTTCCTAAACCATCAAACAGTGCATCTATTTCATGTTTGTACTTTTTTTTAAAGATCCATTGAAGATTCATGAAAGGTAAGACCACGATTCTCCATTTCTTCCTAATTCTGGCCCATTGTTCTATGTTATTATAACATGACATAATTAAAATGTTCTTTCATTCACTGCCCAAGAAATTTTACTTGAAAAGAACAGATGTTTGTACACTGGGTGTAAATGTCTCATCTGGAAGTCTTAAGCGCTGAAGCTGTACCCCAGTGCTTTCCTGAAAAGTTTTCCCCCAATTCGTTATGCACTTACTAGGTTCAAATAGCATACTATGAAAGGTGTGAGAGGGAAAAATATAAATATAAAGAAAAAGTTTCTCAAAAAGTTCACAAAATATAAAATAATCATAATAACTACTTATTTTGAAACTTAGCTTTTCAATCATTTCTTCTAGAATTCCTTTCTAAAACTCGTCCCCCAAGTTCAACATTCTCTGTAGAGAGTTATGCATAATACACGACACTCTTTCTCTGCCTTGATTACTTATTTTAACTTCTAGGTATACTCCTTAAAGACAGGGGCCATGCGTACTCCTTTCTTTTACTGCTAGGGTCTAACCCAGAGCCTGAATAAGGCCTGGCACCATCCTCACCTACTGACCTGTCTCCTCATTCGAATTGTGCAACATTTGTTGCTCATGGTGTGAGCTCCTTGGGAGAAAAAACTGTTTTAGGGTAACCTGGTGGCTCAGTGGGTTAAGCATCTGCCTTCAGCTCAGGTCATGATCTCAGGGTCCTGGGATCAAGTCCCGCATCGGGCTCCCTGCTCAGCGGGGAGCCTGCTTCTCCCCACCCCCCCACTCATGCTCTCTCTCTCTCAAATAAATAAATACAATCTTTAAAAAAAAAAGAAAGAAAAAGCTGTTTTATCATGGCTTTCAGAGCCCTGCTCAGAAATTTGATATTTAACATATGCTTATAGAGTTAGTAAACTGAATATATGTGGAGCCTCCAGAACTGTCATAATTAAAGACCTGCAGGAACAACACAGTCCTTATCCCACACGGCTTAAATGTTGGTCAGACAAAAAGCTAAAAAAATTACAAAGAAAATATCAGTTGGGAATAGCTTGGGAGTCCAAAGTGGCTTCTGGGCCCTATTCCACTGCCTTAGTCATACATCTCTCTCTTATTGTTGCAATGTTACAGTTGTTGACCTTGGTTCACCCGGTTGGTCATCCCCTTAGAGTTGGGTGAGGGACCTTATACTCTTTCCTCCTACTGTTTTCTCCTATCCCAAGGCCCCTTTGTCCTTGTATACTCCTTTATCAGAACTTCTAGTGGTTCCCTTCCTGTTGGCCTCATTATCAGCCCTTCTTTTCCAACTTCTCCCTGATGAATCACAGAGGAGTAAAGGGAGACCTAGATCTATGCTGGAGGGAAGTGGTTCCAGCAAGGTCATCAAATCCTGCATACCACTCCAACTAACAATCTTGTGGTCTGTTTTCTTTTGTCATCTCAGCCAATATGAACTCAATCCCAGGAGGGAAAAATAAAAAGAACTTTTTTTTTTTTACAGTTTGATATACTATTTATTTAGTTAGTTAGTTATTAATATGGACAGCCTATTCAACATTACAGATGTTTTTCAAAACCTATAATAAAATATAGTCCACTATCCAGCCCAGAAGAAGACAATAAACAAGATCATTCTTACAGTAAGTGTAGCATAAGCACTCACAATAATAGTCCCTTTCCTGGACATCAAGGGGAGCAATCAATCAAAGTTTCTTTACCTCCACTGAGGTTTTAATTTTCTTCAATTATAGCTGTTTCAGAGTCAAAAGTCCAACTTCAATCACCCCACAGATATGCGCAGCATCTCCCATTGAAGAGGAAAGAGCTGTCACCCGGGGCAGTCCATTCTACTGTCCTGCAGTCCTTTCATATTGGAGCCCATCATACCCTTCAGCCAGTATTTGTCAAAATTGTGCATGGGGACAAGATACGTAGGTTACAGGGATCTTTAGATTAATTTACAAAGATTGTGTTTCAAAGTTCTAAAAACCCATTTGGTGGTCGTAGTGGCAGTGAAGAGTACACTATATTTCCCCAAGAGGGTCTTATCTCTGGAGTCTTGGCATCGTCACCTTTTCTGGTAGCTTTAAGATCTATTGCAGTTCTCTGTGGCAAGTGGAGGTGGGAAACTCTAAACAGCTACTGGTCTGAGGTCATCTGCAGAATGAACTGGACTGGCTACTATGGCTTTTATAACCTGCTTCCTTTCTTTAGTATAGACAAACGTCTTTCTTAATCTTTTTTTCTATGTCTTGCTAGTTCTATTTTCTTAATCTTTTTTCCTATGTCCTGCTAGTTCTAAGATTTAAAAGGACTATGACAGAGGAAGCTTCTTGCTTTCAAGCTGAATGATGAAAAATAGCCAAAAAAACAAAAAACCCAACAACCCCACCCTCCAATGAGCTATACTCAATTTCCTCAGTTGAAAACAAATGCCAGGTGAACTTTTAAAGGCAAGTGTTGGACAATGCTGATGTCAAAATATACATAGATTCTAAAATACAGGCCAAAAAAGATGTTACTTAGTGTAACACAGATTCTTCAACCCCTTAGTTTCATGCTGAAAGTACAAATGATTTCAATGTTAGGTTTCAATGATGACAGCCAATTAAATATGAAATTAAAAAGCCTCAGGGGAAAAAAAAAGCCTCAGGGGAGTCTTGCCAAGTTTGTGGCAGTTTCAAGAGTCTACATAGTTAGGAAGAAGGAGAAACCATAGGATAAAGAGTGATAGCATTGGATTTTATTTAACGCTAGGCACCATAGGTTTGACATTAGTAGGTAAAACTAATCAATGAGCAGCCATACAGTTTTTTGGTCACTGTGCTTCCCAAGAACCAAAAAGTAGAGCTATTTTTACTACTCAATTCCATCCTTAATAAGCTAGACAGATCCTGTTGCATTCTTGTTTGTTTCTAATTTACAGTACATTATTATGTAATTTACCAAATGTGAGGAGCAAGTCATTATGTAGTACCAAGTTTACATCATCATAGGACTACAACATGTACATTCTACTTAATGTAGCTCAAGCAACAGGAATACAAGAGAACAGTTATGGGTGGAGACTTGTTTTTGACAAATTCATGTTCACACTAACTATGGGTTTAGAAATCTTATTGGGCAGGTACCTACAGCAGTTCTTCAATTGGTACTGGAACATTACACGCATGCACAGGTGATATGGAAGAAAATGAAGCAGAAGAGGCAGCTGGATGGCGGACAAAGGGGAAATCAGAGGTGGCATAATGCCATGTATCAGGGAGGGGCTGTTCTCACCTGTCCACAGTAAGTCTCTGCTCTGTGAGAGAGGCCTGTTGGGCAATACTTTTATTCTCATGACTGCGAAGTTTGTATACAACATCTAGAAAGGCCAAATCCTGTACTTCCTTGTGTAGAGATTCAGATCCCATGAGAGCACAAATCAGGACCATGGAATTATATTTGATTTCAGGAGCACTTCTTTCATCTGCTAGCAGTCTGTGTAAAATCTGTACAAGTTTAGAACTTTCTAGATCTTTCTCGTCAGTGCCCAACTCTAAAGCTGCTATTAGTGCCAAAGCAACAGGGCTCCATTCTGCATTATTACATGTTCACTAGTTGCCATGGTAACTAGATGCTTGATGCCACCACTCTGTACAATGGTTTTAACTACATCTTTTGATTTACTGTGTCGTATGAGGGCAGACAGCAGTCTGTTGGACTCCCCCATCACACCAGCGTGATCTCTGGCTTCACACCATTCTACCAAACGCTCCACTAATTTAACATTCTTTCCCAGTTGTTCAGCAGCTTCTGCTTGTGCATCTATTAACATTCTTAATGTTCCCAGAAGTTTGAACTGAACCGGAGGTATTTCAGGCTTAAGGAATTTCAAAACTGCCTCTGTGACTCCAGCTGATAACATCTTTGCTTTATTTATAACTGGAATGGCCAGATTTCTGAGGGCACTTAATGCTGCATACTGTACAGTTACATTTCCATCTTCAACATGTCTGTCCAGTAAATCCATACGTTTTTCTACAATTCCATTGTAGAAACTGTGAATACAGTTTCCATCATTTCTGGCAAAATTTGCAATTGCCAATGATCCAGCAAGGTGTAGCTGGTGGTTATTTGATGGAATCCAGGCCAGTACCCTTTGAAACACATTACCTTTTCCTCCTTCAAATAATTTCTGCATGGATTCATCTCCAAGAAGTAGTAAAACCATTAGATCTGAAGCAGTTTTGAGCTCAGCAATATCATCCTCTTTGTCACTATCCACTTTCTGCTGAACAATCTCTAGTAGACATTCTACCAGGCCTGCTTCAACCAGCTATAGCTGAATAGCGTCATTTTCTGCCAATTGAACAAGAACTTCAAAAATCATTTCCCTTTTATCATGTTCTATTTGTTTCTTGAAGAGTTTTACCAGCTCTTCAGCAATGTTCCTACTGGCACACTGTTCTTTACTTGACTCAAGTTCTGCTAGGTTGCCAAATGCAACAAGACACATTTCTGTAAGAGCTGCATTTTGGCAATGGATGCCCAATAATTTCACTAAGGTAGGTATAACACCCATATTGATAAGCTAAGCTTGAAGGGAATGATTCTCATTGCTATAGTTCACCAGCATGCCACAAAAGACAGTCAAGAGCTTCTCATTGGCGGGATCTGTTATACTGCACAGTGACCTTAAATGGTCAGTTACAATCTGTGCACCACCTACTTGGTCAACTGCACTTCTGCCGTCATGGCTATTGTAACATATGTTTCCTAGAGCCCTGCCCATTTGAAGTAGCACTTCCTGGTCTTTGCTAGTTAGCAGCTGCACCAGTGGTGAAATCAATCCAGCATCCACACACGGAATACACATAAATTCATTTTTGGCTACTTCTGCTATGATGTTAGCTACTTTGGCTGTGCAGGAAGACTGTGGAATCAACAGACTTGCAAACAGCTGAAGTATTCCACTTCCTTGGATTTTTTTCACTCGTTTCCACATTATTTTGAGCCAGCGCTTGAAGCAGACAATCCAAGCATCCTTCTAAACTATCCTCAGTTCTGTCAACAGTTGTTATCTTCAACTTCTTCAAGGTATCACTGAGATTATCCATGTTTCTCCCAGAGGGTGAGGAGCCAGCAGGGCGAGGTGAAGGTCTCTGGTGCGGGCGGCCAATAAAAAGAATTTTAAAAGCTCATCCTGCCACTGATGAGTTCTGTTTCAGACAAGTTGATTCCGAGGTGCTAAAGGCATGCAGGAGAGAAAGGTGTCCAGGCAGATTAAAACATGGACCTCAAAGTTCCAGAGGGAGGTGGGCAGTTGAGCTCTCCATGGCTCCATGGCAGGAGAGATCAGAAGCAACACCTCTCTGACTAGACCCACCAGGACTCCGGAGTTCCTTGCTTAAAAACAAACAACTTAGAAAGGCTTCCGCAAAATTTCGTGCTTAATGACTGAAAAGCACATTAACACTTATACACAAAATTCTGTGACCCTGACCCTTGGCAGCTCTTTCACAGGGCTTTCCCTTGCGGTCAACTCCTTGGCCACCATGGCTTTCTGTATTCCCCATTACTTTAAAAAAATTGTGAAAATTGTCATATTCATAGAATAAGTGAATAAGAATATACACATATAGTTTAAAACATTATTATAAATATATGTGTAACCACCACCCAGATCAAGAAATAGTACATTACTACCACCCCCAGAACATTCTTCCCAATCCTCTGCCCCCTCACCTCATGTAACCACTCTCTGGTTTTCTCAACAATCATTCTCTTACCTTTCTTTATGCCTGCATTCCTAAATAATACAGCTCATTTTGCCTGGTTTGGGACTTTATATAAATGGAATCATACTGTTTACATTTTTGGTGCCTGCTTCTTTTGCACCAAAAATTCTTTTCCACACTATGTTTGTGTAATTTAGCCATGACATTCCACGTGGCTATACTTGGTTTATTTTCTTTGCCATTAGTGGTTAAGCGCAGGGACTCTAGAGCCAGACTACCAGGTTTAAATCTCAGTTCTATCAGTTCTCAGATGCGTAATCTTGCGTAGACTATTTTACCTCTCTGTACCTTCATTTCAACTTACCTGGAATTGATTTTGGCATATGGCATGGGTTAGGAATCTATCATAGGTGGACCTCCCTGGGAAAGTCTTAGAGCTGATGATTTGCACACCTGTGGTTTATTGGAGAACGCTCTTAGAACAACACCCAGAAGAAAGTGAAGGAAGCAGAATTTGACAGAGGGAGATTTGAACTTGAGCTTGAATTTGAATGGGGAAGTAGATGCAGCAGAGGCCTCAGCTGATCCCATGGGGAGATATGGAGCTGGGATAACCTTCTCAAATGCCTCAAATTGATAGATTTGTACCCCCCCCACACACCAGTCTTTGAAAATGGGCTTCCCTTAACAAGGGGGACACAGCCTTGAGCAAGGCAGCTTTCTTAGGCCAAGGGAACTTCCTGAGGAGGGATTCTGTTATGAGCTGTCATCTAACAATAATCCTGGCAGCTGGAGAATTAGTACTACTACTCTGAAAAGGAGATCTGAGCAGGCACCTTTCTCCACTGTATGCCATATGTATGCAATTCTGCCTCTTTCATATTAACTGTTCACACAGGAGCCTATTTCTGAGACTTGTTTTTTTTTTTTCCAATTCTGTTTCCTTGGTCAATTATCTAATTATGACAGAGTGATATCAACACATGTATTGTCCAATGGAATCGGAATAAGAAGAGATTTGAACCATAAGGTATTAAGAGTTTCTATGCTGTTCTTAGCCTTTGGACCATCTCTCTCCCCCTCTTTGCTTTACATGAAATATCCACACATACCTTGTTCATCTGGGATGCATAGTTTACTACTCATCCTTCCAGACTAAGGTGAAACATGATTTCCCCTCAGAATCTTTCATTAACCTCAGGTCCTTCTTTCTTTGTGATTCTTCAGAACCTCAAGAGCTGTCTTATAAGCTGTGCAAAGTTCAAGTCCTGACTTAAGTCCTATTGCTGTATGATCTTAGACTAGCTGTTTAATCTCTACATGCTTCCGTTTCCTCATGACTTTTTGTGAGCATTCAATTTGAAGTGTTTCTTACATCACCTTTTAACTTTTATAATATTGCTTGAATTATTTTTTCTTTTTTTAAGATTTTATTTATTTATTTGAGAGAAGAGAGAAAGATCATGACAGGGTGGGGCAGGCAGGGGCAGAGGGAGAGGGAGAAGCAGACTCCCTGTTGAGCAGGGAGCCCAACACAGGGCTCCATCCCAGGACCCCAAGATCATGACCTGAGCTGAAGGCAGATGCTTAACCAACTGAGCCACCCAGGCGCTCCCAAGTTATTTTTATTTTCCATTCTATATGATGAGTTTATGCACCTGTAGGTGTCATGAACTATTCATCTTTGCATCCTTGTCTCCTAGCACATGGTTTCACCATATGGACACAACAGAAATTCCAGACAATATGGTTCATAATCTAGAATCCAAGAGGCACACTGGCTCACCAGAAAGAATGGTCAAGGATATTCATACACAAGTCACTTGTTTCTGGCAATAAGACTCCAAGACTGGAGAATTTAGTTTTAAACTGTGAAACTAGTAATACTTTCCCTAATTCTAAGTTTCATATCTTACCTACTCTTTTCCCCTAGTAAAGGATGCCCCACTCAACATTAACACTGCCCTACACAGAACCGTAGATTTCCACGTAGGCTAGAGGAAACTGATAAACTGAAGAATAAGAAAGAGAATGAGGGGGAGAAGGAGGGAAGATGGAGAAGAAGAAAACGAGAAAGGGGAAGAGAAGGAAAAAGAAGAAAGGGAGTGAGAAGAAAGAAGGAGGAAGAAGAGAAGAAGAAGAAAAGGAAGAAGCAGAAGCAGCAGCAGGAAGAGGGGGAGAAGGAAGAGGTTGACGGGGAGGAGGAAGAGAAAAAGAGGAAGAAAAACAACAAACAGCAACAGGAGGAGGAGGAATAAGAAGAAAATACAAAGTATGGCAATATGTTTATATACTCTTCCCAATAAAGCAACTTTTTAAGAATATCACTTAATATTCTAGTTTGGTATCTTTAAACTACTTTCCTAAATGTCTGAGCTACCCCAACAAAAAAGAATAAGTAAGTCTCAGAAAGCAAATGAACTATCTAGAGGGTACACTACTTAAGACAACGAATGGATATGTCAAAAGCAAAAAACTCTGCTTTTACCCTGGAAACTCAGGAAATAAGTTTTCTATTGAGGCACACAGAACGGGCTCAGTAGAAAACAAATTTACTAGAGTAAAATGGAACCAACGAAGTTTCTTCTTATTTCTGGAAATTTCTTTGGGAAAGTGGTTGTGAAATTAAACCAACAAATTTGGATTCCAGAGCCTTTTGGATTCCAGAGCCTAGGATTCCTTGCCTAGACCATAGGAAGAGGACCCAGAGGGCTAGTGACAGGACTGTCTTCAAGGCAGGTCATGGGGCTCAAAAATGAGTAGTGTCAAAGAAACGTAAGAGCCAAGGAGTTGTTTGCACCTCCTCACAAAATGTAAATGATTTTTTTCCCTTTGTTATAAGGTTTGGGTTGTGAGACCCATGAATTAGGAAGTTTTTCTTTCCCAGAACTACCTTTGTCTTCATTCCAAGTACCATTACACTGAGATCACGCACAACTCAGTGAAGCAGAAACATCTCTCCTTCTCTGGGGTGTAATCTTTTGGGTAGCTGTTTCTTAGGTGATTATATGACAAAGCTGAGAACCTCAGGAATGTTAGTAGATCAGTAGGGCATTAGGAAAGTAGGCCATATGGGCTGCAGGCATGCAAGAACAGATCTCAGGAGTTTGCTTTTGTTTCTTCCAGGCACAAGTGAGAGAGTACATTGTTAGTTCTGCCACGTGCAACTGGATGCCACAGTGAATTTTGGTGGCAAAGCTCTAACTAGATAAGATATTGCACTAATGAGGTAAATAACTGTGAGGACTAAGAATATCTGAGGATTCCAAAGTGTACTGCATTTGTTGCTGTCCCTCAGCACACAAATAACTGAGGAGTAAGTAGTTCAGGGCCAAGGTTGGTCAGCATGGTGATGGCCTTCTCAAGTGTGTGGGAATGCTTTATGTGATTATCATTATATGTTTTAACTCCCTTTGCCCTTTGTAGTCTCTTGCCTCAGGGGAGCTCTAGATTTATTGGATCTAAAGGAGATGTCTAAAGACTTCTTTTTTTTTAATAAAAGCCTAAAGTAATTGAGATTATCCTAGCAATCCTGATGGAGGAGAAGAAAGAGGAGAGTGTCTTTAAAAAGAAAGAGACCTGAGAAGAGAAGAGAAAGTACATTATCCAAGACTAGGAAAGGCACTATGATCTGAGTTTCTGCTAGGAATGAAAATCCTGAACTTCTCTCAGATCCCCAGAAAGGTGGCAGGACTCTGGGACAATGGCTGTATTTTTACATCTAAGAAAGTTAGACACAAGATCTGGAGTTTCCAACTTAGCAAAGATTTCTGTGCTCTAAGCATGGTTTCTTGATCTGTGCTCAAGCATAGAGCTTTCTGTGCTTGAAGCATGCAGCTTTGCACTTAAATAGACCATGTGGGCTTGGAAAATGGGTCTTTCAGGGATTGCAAGACCACAGGAACATTCTTCAAATATTTTCTTTTGCATGCATCTCCTAGGATCATAGAAGTATCTGGGAGATGGGTGGTAGAAATTGAGAAGCCTCATTAATGGATGAAATTAAATCTCATGAAACTCTGGGGGAATAAGGAGTATAGTCAGATTTATATTCTTTACTTTAAAAAAAAGGAATTTAATTTTCCCACATACTTAATTTTGTAGTCTAAGATTCATACTTGCTACACAAAGCTTGACAATAACAAAAGGGTCCTGAGTTAATAGTAATAAGTGTTTGAAAATCGTAGATAAAAGATGGATTCTTCTTAGAAAGGCAGGTTAGGAACCCAGAATTTAAATTTATGCTACTGATTTTTCTCTGAGTCCTAATTTTAAATGCAAAAATATACAACAGAGCTAAGGACTACTTCTTATCTCACAGGGCTTTATCTATTAATCTATGTATGTTTTTAGACTCAAACAATTCAAGATAGAGAAAGCTGTCTGTATGTGAGTGTGCCAGGAAAGTGTTATATTCCAGATACACATGAGAAAACAGAGGAGAGCTCTGTATAATCCAAAGATTTTTAAGGCTCAACAAATAACTCATTTATGTAAAATAATGTTGATTTAAACAAGATTTTATCATCAAAGGATGCAGATATGCCTTGGTAATATGTGAAAATAATTAATTAATAATATTAATTTGACCTATAGGATTCTGAGTAGAGGGTGCAAAACTTTCAAAAGACTAAGCATAACACAGGATGTTGAAGTGTCACAAACTTGGTAGAAACTGGAAATCTGCCTTTTTTTTTTTTTTTTTTTTTTTAGTATTTTAAACACTGGACAATATTTGCCCAGAGTGGTGCTTCAAATTTTGAATCCTGAAACAACCCCATGGAAAAGGGTTAAAGAATTTCCTGCAAACTGTTAACAAGACAAACTGTAAAAAAAAAAATATATATATATATATATATATATACATATACATATATTGGACCTTTGATGACAGGATAAAACACCTAGGATTTCATCTTCAGTAGCTCCATGTTGAGTGATATATTTAATATGCTTAAAATATTCTGCAATTCCTTGGTCTTGCACTTTTTCACTGTCCTCTACTACCTCATGTTCTCACTTTGCTCCTTACCTAGCTTGGATTCTACAGTGTATCGTTTTAATCTCTCTCTTGCCCCTTTTCCCTTGATTAAATTTTCTGGCAAAGTGTTAACTCCAGGTAGTAAGCAACCACACCCTGAATACGGTACTAGAAGAGTAGAGTAGTATCCAGAGGAGGAAGGGCCCCCTGACTATGGATGGAGAAAAACAGAAAACCATGCCCACTGATGTCTCTTTAAATCCATGACTGCTAATTTCAAGAGGCCCTTAGGTAAGCTAGGTGCCACTATTCTCTGCCTTACTTCTCTATTATTCCAACATTGCTTCCACACCTTCTTATGCAGCCTAGCGACCTCACTTCTTTCACTGAACACAGGTAAGCGATCAGAAGAGCAATTCCATAAGCCACCACCACCACATCTACCCATGTGCCTGTATCTGAATCCACATGCCTTACCTTCCATTATAATGAATCAACTGCCTGTGTCCCTATCAAGGCCAACTGCGCTACCTATGTTTGAGATCCCTTCCACTTTCAGCTACTGAAGGTCATCCCTGCAGCAACTGACCTGTCTTCTATTGGCCAACTTTCCTCTCTAGAGCTATGCTGTCCAATTCAGCACCAGCACGGGTGACTATTGAAATTTAAATTAACTACAGTTAAATAAAATTTGAAACTCAATTCCTTAGTCATACTAGCCACATTTCAAGTGCTCAATAGCCACTTGTGATGAGTGGTTACCATATAGGACAGCACAGAGTCAGATGATAAAACATTTCTGTCTAGTGAGAGTTTTATTGAGCAACACTGTTCTAGGAGATTATTCCCATCTATAAATTCTGTAATCTCACATCTTAAAAATTATATATCAAACAAAAACTCACCTGTCCTCTCTTCCTCCTCCGGATACTACTTTACTCTTCTCGTACCACCTAACAGCACATTACTTCGAAAGAGGATCTACGCTTGGCTGTGTTAACTTTTGTTTCTCTTTTGGGCTCAATTAAGACTTTCGTCTTCACTATTCTATTTAAATTTTTTGCCAAAGACACCAAAGACCTGTTACTAATCCCATTTTGCCAAATCAGTCCTTGCCTTAATCAACCAGAAACCCTGAACACAGGTCATCTGAAAGGATGTTTCTTCATTTGATTTCCAAGATGCCACTCTTTCGATCCCCTTTCTACTTCTGTGCTATCCTTCTCAATGTCCATGGATAGATCCACTTCATTAACTTCAGGACTCTAGCTTTTGACTTCTTTTTTCTCTCTGCATTCATTGCCTTAATAATCTCATGGGGTTTCATTGCTTTAGATACCATCTTTACAGTGATAAATCCAAAATTTATATCTCCCAGACCAGACTTCTTTCTCAATTCCATACTCCTGTATCTAATTGCTTCTTTGCACTCACCATTTGAATGCCTAAAATGCATCTCAAATGTGGCATTCCCAAAATTAAACTCCTGCTTTCCCTCCTACACATAGCCTGCTGCTCCTTAAGTCTTCCCACGTCAGTAGATATCTAGTCCATTCTTCAAACTCCTCAAGCATGTATGTATAATTCAGCCACTTCTTAGCTCCTCTTCACTACCACTAAAATCCAGGCCACTGTCATCTCTCGCCTGAAGTATTGACATAGCCTCCTATTCAGTCTAATTGGTCTACCTACTTCTCTTACAACTCTACACTCTATTTTCAGTTGGAACATATTCACTGTGACTGAGTGAAAGAAAGAAAGGCCTTTGTTAAAATACAAGTCTTATCATGTTACTTCTCAGCACAATAGCTCCAGTGGTTCCCCCTGTAAGATAATAGTCAGAAGTTCTTGTAGTGGCTTTTAAGTCCCTGTATGATCTCTTCCTGTGGCACCTCTCTGACCTCACCCTCCGCCACTTCTGCACTTGGCCCTACGGGTTCTGCTGCAACCTTCTCAGGCTGGGCTTCTTACAGACAAGTCCACATTTTAAGCACACTCCCTCAGGACCCTCCTCTGCCTTACGTGATCTTCCTTGTTTCCTTCGGTTCTCTTTGCAAATGCAAACACTTGACAGAAGTCTCCTGACTGCCCTAAAAAACGGCAGCCCCTTAGCACACTCTATTCCCTTTACCTCCCCATGGTATTTGAATTACCAATTTGCTCATTCTGCCAACACTTTTCTGTTTACGAATTAAGTGGTGAAGCCATCAAGCTTAAATAAACATTTTACAAAGCCACAGCAAATAAAACTGTCAAAGAAGTGTCCTACTGTCTTATTTTCTCCATTCCCTGTCTTCTTTTATTACCTACAAATCAGCCTGTTCTGTTATTACTTATCCTAACACTGTTTTTTTATTCTAGTGTCCACACCCAGACGCCTGGGCTTTCATCTCTGTGTACTTCTTGTACGGAGTGGTTTCTGAACTACTCCTCTCAAATGTGAACTTACTCATTTTAAGTAGGTCCAAGCTTCTGTCTGCTTCATTACGTCTTCTAGTGTATCTATGCCAGAACATCATATAAAACACATTATTTAATTATAAATTGATTTCTCTTTATTTCTGCCTTATAGTATGGATAGGATATTATATTGAATTCCACTAAATTATGTGTGCAAAGAGATTATATTGCTTCTGCATTTTTGGATAGTGGGAAATAGTATAAAATATTTATTATAATAAGGAAAATTTGGATCTGTATGATTGTAGACACCCAATCTAACCCCACTCCCTCATTTAACAGATGAGAAAACAAAAGCAGAGACATCCAAAGACCATGATGCTGGTTGGCACAGGGTAAGTGCACAGTGACTCTCATTCATTCTTTTCCTACAAACACATTGCCTCAATATGATTCCGAATCTAAAATAAAGAAATACCTGTTAAATTACCCTTCTTGCCTAAGAATTTTTCTTTTAAAGGGAAATTATATTCCTAATTGGATCTCTGAAATTATGTCAATGAAAGTTTAACCCTAATTGGATTATCTGAAATCACCTCAACACCTTTTTTTTTTTTTTACAGAAGTCCATAATTTAAGAGACATGGCCTTTTATAAAAATGAGGTATACCAGCTTGTAAATATAACCTTTCAAGGAGCCATCACGCACAATCATATTGTTGTGCTGTTGGTTTTAAGTGTTAAGTTTCTGTTGATTGTTCAGTGAAGTCACCCCACAGACACTCTTGTATTTCAGTACCAAATACACACAAAATGCTTATATTGTAGGAATGTCTTTAATTCCCACGGAATCATTCAATATTCAGACATGAAATCAAACATTTCACAGAGAGGTTTGCCAAATAGCAGTTTTTCAAATTTAACATGTAAATATGAAATTTCTAGCAGATGAAAGTAAAAAACTAAGCCCCAAATGGTGGATTAAAATGCATTTTGCTTATAAAAATGATATAGATTAAGTCCCCACATCATATGCAATACATGGTAGTCAGCTTTGAAACCAGGATTTGTCTTAGGTGACCTCAAAGTTATCTTAGAGTTTCACTTCATGTCAATCTATAATTTTATTTATTTATTATCAAGTGGATTGTGTGCTATGTCTGTGTTCAGATATGAGTGTTTCCCACAAATATTGTCAACAATATTTATGTTTCTGCCATGGCATTGAGTCACAGTGCTCTGCATTAAAGTTACTTGGATATGTGCCTGTATTCATGGCAACACTCATGTTTATTAAGCAAATATGTTTTGAGCAACTTCTATGTACTAGGTGCCAGGAATATGGAGGTAAGTATGATGGTCTTTGACCCCGCCATCAAACTGCTCCTAAAGAAGAGAAAGCCATGTCTTTCATCTGTGTTCCTCCATACGATAGCTCAGTAAGATGCTTTGCACAGCATATGTTTATAAAGTTGAGCAAAAGAGAATAACAAGTTAAGAAGGAAATGACAAACATGCTGTTGATAGCAGGATCCAGCAGGCTTAGCCCAGCCTAATCTCTCACCCCTCCACATCCTCTCAGTACCAAAGACTTCTTCTCCACTGACATCTCACCAATCCACAGGCTTGCCTGGATTCCCTGGCCTGGATTACTAGAAAATCTTGTTTCTTGCCTAAGTCTTATTCCATTTAATCCACTCTTCCTATTGCAGGCAGAAATGATCTTTCTAAAGCACAAAACTAATCATGCTATTTCTCACCTTAAAAATTCTAGGATGGCTTTTCGATTGCTGTTAGGATAAAGACCAAAAATAATGTGGCAGTTACAAGGCCCTCCATTAATGAGCCCCTACTGCATTCTCTATAGTCCTCTCCACACTGCCTGCTTATACTCTAAGACCCAGCCAGACTGAATTTCCCTCAGCTCTTAAAAGTGACACGTTCTCTGTTGCATTTGACTTCTATGCAGGCTTGTCCCTCTTCTGGGAACATTCTTCCTTCACCCACACAGGAAAACATAAATTTTTATGTATAAAATTTTTTTAATATTACTTATGTCTCAGTTTTGTGTCATAGGTAGTTTAAATGTTTTTTCTTTTCTTTTCTTTTTTTTTTTGCTCTTTTATTCTTAAAATGTTATACAATGAACATGTATTAACTTTATAACTAAAAACTCAACAATTAATGTATGCATATTTGTGACCCACTAATTCCATTCTGGATATATATGCAACAAAAATGCAAATATATATATTTTTTTCACCAAAGATCTGATTACTTGTAACAGAATTTTTGCCTTTTTAAATTAATTAAAGGCAAATATATCAGAATTTTTTAAATGATAGTTGCTACTAAGTGAAGGGTACAGTGGACCCCTCTGTACTATCTTTGCAATTCCTATTATTCTATTCAAAATAAAAAGTTAAAAAATATAATAGTCATTGACATAAATGTTATATAGTAACTCTAAATAACATTCCTCTGAAAACTAAAATTCAGTTGGCAACTGAACGTGTGACACAATGAATCATTGATAAGATCTGTTCTCAGTGTTACTTTATGGTTTAAGAAATACTCTTTTAAATGAGTCATTTGGATTACTTATATTTATCAAAATATAAATATCAAAGAGGTGAATGTTGAACCATTGTTCAATAAGACTCTGTATTTTCTTTTCCTTGTTCCTAGAACTCAGTGAATCCGAAAGTTCACAGATTAGGGAGCCTTAATGTGAAAACTAGAATGAAAAATAAATGAAGAGGAGTGTGGTAGAGTTTCAATGACAAATGAGGATTGCAAAACAAAGAGTGTATAGCTGATTGCTATTTTCTTTTTTCTGGGAAGTGCCTCATCTCAGCCCCCCAGAAAGATGGTCCGGAGGAGGCATGAGAGAGGAGGAGGGAGTGAGCTTCTCAGGAGCACTGGCAGAGCCAAGGCTGGATTGCCGAGTGTGGCCATCAATAACCACCTCCACACAGGAAGCACCCTCTCCTCCATGCTTCTGTATCCACCTCCTGTCTTCACACATGTCTCCTTCCTGTCCAGCTCTTCCTATCTGATCAGTCCATCAGTCATGCAAATAAAAAAGTAAAATTTCCCCAGGATCCTATGGCCAGAACAGTGCTGATATTCCCTCCACAGACTAGCTCGTTCATAAGGCTTCCTCAGTTTGATGAAGGGTACCATTATCCACCTAGTTGCTCAAGTCAAAAGCCAAGAATTTATCCTTGATTTCTTGCTTTTCCTGCCACACTGCTATTTAATCCATCAATAAGACACCTTTTATATTCAGAATGCATCTCAAAACCCGTCTGCATTTCTCCATCTTCACGGCTACTACCTGGGTTCAGACATCTCTTACCTAGATACAACAGTTGGGGTGATCACTTAGAAAACAAATCCAATCAAATTACTGCTCTGCTCAGAAATTTTCAGTGACTTCCCACTGCACCTAAAATAAAATACTGACTCTTTATCATGGCTCCTCAGAGGCCCATCTCTGCCTCTCAGGAGGTACTCACTCTGCCCCAGCTGCCCTTACCTTTTTTTGATCCTCAAACAGGCCAAGTTCAGTACTATTTTAGGGTCTTGCACTCTGCTTGGAAAACTCTGTCCCCGGAGTTGTGCATGGCTCAAGTCATCTCCATCTAACTGAGGCCTATTCAGAACATCCCAACTAAATTAATCCTCTCAATGTGAAATAATTATTGTGCTCACTTATTCATTGTCTATTGTTCTGCTCCTTCCCAATCCCATGTAGGTTCAAGGTGAGCAGAAGTCACTGATATTTGAGGGGCCTAGAGTAGTCTGCCACATGGTACCCTCTTGAAAAGAATGTGTGGGGAATTTTTTGGTTCATTTTTTCTTCCATTGTCCTTCATCGGGATGACTAAAATGTAAGGGAAAAAAAGAATGATAAGGAGAAAGAGATTGTAGGGGCCAAGAGCAGGCCACCCAAAATCTGCCACTTAGGCAAAATGATTATTTTTAATGAAAGCTACTTAAGAGACAGCCTAGGCAAGCAAGAAAGGCACTCAGAACCTGTCTCCCTGAAAGTAGGAAATAAATCTGCCATGTAACGGATCCTCCCTGTACCAAGAGGGAGAGAGATATACTTATCACCAGAGATAGGAAATTTAGAGCTAAGAAGGCTATATAAAACAAAATGTGTTACTTTTTGACTAATCTATGACATTAGCCCAAATTCTGCTGAGAATTGCTTACTTATTGAAGCTCCCAAAGTTAAGTTTTGTTTGGATAGGTCAATTCCTCACAGATTTACTGTCTCTTTGTATAAAAAGTCTAAAAACTGCCTGCCTTGGTCATGTCTTTAGGTTTCAATTTCATTACTGGGCCTCTGTGAGCATGTAATATGACTTTGGTTTTTTTCTCCTGTTACTCTGTCTCATGTAAATCTTATTCTTAGTCTAGCTAGAACTTTGGACAGAGGAAAATTTCTTCCTCCTCTTTAATATCAAGAAATAACAACATCAAGGGAAATAGAACAGTTCCTCCAGATTGTTTAACACGAAATGAAAAAAAAAGAAGAGACAAGAATACTGCCCAAGGAGACCTATGCAAACCGTGCACAGGCAGAGGTCAATGGAGTTGTCTCTTGATTTTGGTTAGTGTGACTACTATGCAAATACTTTTGTTTGCTTTTATTTTAGTGAAAATTATTTTCCACTATAGATTTGGGGTGGAGTAATCATTGTGCTTCAAAGATATTAGGACACTATCCTTGATTAAGAAAAAACTTACTATGTAATGACTGCCACACTGCTCAATGTCCCCCAGTAGCCATAAGTCTCTTTCCATCTGAGGTATCAAAACTTCTATTTTATTTAAAAAGAGAGTGAGAGAGAAGGAGAGGTGAAGATTTAGATAATCATCCATTGAATTTTGCATATAAAAGTGAATACACTTTATATATATATATTTGTGACCAAGACACACCTAAGGGCTGGGCTATTTGTCACTTTTGCTAAATTATGACACACAGGTCCAGTAAGAACCTACCTGTTACAGGATTCCAGGTTTTCTTGCAGTGTATTTTATCTGTATTCTTGCTGCTTGAGAAAAGGGAAGATGCTTCCGCAATATGAACCAATAATGGGAAACTGTGAAAAGCAGAATGTTGTCATGGGAAAAAAATCCCAACCTCAGAATATGATTTCTCAGGACCTCATATTCCAGAATGTAAAATAAGCATCTCTCATAGAGATCTTTTAGATTTCATTAAGCTCTAAAAAAATAAAAATAAATTAGACAGTCATTGCAGTAAAGCTTTCCTTAGGCAATCAATGATCATGTCTGCACTGAGCTATCAGGAGAAGAATGAAGACATTGTATTATTAAAGTGAATCTCATTAACAAAATCATCCCTAAAGAAACTGTTTTTATTGGGAATACTTACTAAAAATGTCATCTGCCAAGGATGATTTCAACACAAAGAACAATAAATCTGTCATAAATTTTCTAAATAAGGTGTTTCCATTTCAGTTCAATCAATATTTACTGAGGTTCTAAGTTTCTAATTTCTAATTCGAATAGAAAGCTTTAGCTTGACCTTGGATAACACCACAGAGAGTTATGTTTCTCATTATTGAGGATTTGTACTTTGTAGTTTTTTTTTTTTTTTCCACAAATAGGAATCGGTTTCCCTCATTGTTGAAGAAGACACATTGAGGCCAATTTTTTTTTTTTTTTTTTTTTTTTGGTTGGGGGATGGTAAGGGGAATGGTGAGAAAGGACATTGTAGATAACCTAAACTTTCCCAGTGGTAATCTTGGAGTCAGAAGCTTTACATTCATTAAATCCTCACTATCCTTAAACGTTTGGATGTGAAGGAAGCCTTGGAGCCGCAGAGCTGGTTCATAGGAAGAGAGCGAGACTCTTTGCATCAAGGTTGGAGCAACGGAAAGAAAAAAAAATGTGGAGAATAGGCATCTATGAGGAGGCTGCAGCCAGTGACATGGCCAGAGCCCAGAGAACATGTTCAAGTCTGAGAGTCTGAAATCTGGGCTGGCACAGAGAGCTCCCAGCAATGAGGTGAGTGGGAGAAACAGCAGTTTCTCAGTGTACATGATGTTTGCAAATGAGCATGCATGGATATACATACTTTATAAATTCAAAAGCTCTTCCCTTTTCTCTTTTTAATTCCACCCAGGTTTCCATCTGTGTTGCTGCCCTCTCTACCAGTCCCTGGCTAGTCCAACAGTACTGCTACCAGATTCTACTGCATAGGTGGAAATGAGAGCAGGTTGTGTTACCAGGTCATTCATGCACACAGAATGGCAGAAGGGCCCTTGCACTTGCTGCTCTCCCCGCAGGTATACGCCTAGCTCAATCCCTCACCTCCTTCAGGTGTCAGCTCAAATGTGACACTATCCAGGAGGCCTCCCTTCTCCTCATCTGAAATGCCATTCCCCTGTTAATCTCAATCCACTCATATACCATATTTTTTTCACAGCCCTGATAACCCCCTGACATATATTTTCATGTAAATATATTCATTTATTTCTATGCTTTCCTTGTGTCCATGACTAGAAAGTTAAGGTCCATGAGAGTGGAGACTTCCATGTACCCATTGCTGAATCCTAGCACCTTAACAATGCCTGGCTTAGTGCCTGTGCCTAACAGACATTTGTGGACTGCATTAATTAAAGGCACTCAGTACATTTGATCATCCTTCAGAACAAGTCAAAGCACTGGGCAGGTGGAGAAAGAAATTGTCAAGGCCATTTTCTGCTACCTGGCTTTCCCCATTTTAGCTCTTCTGAAGGCTTGATGATGGTTTCCTCTCAGGAGAGGAATTAAGATCAGGGGTAATATGGAAGCTCATTTGTTGCTTATGTTCTAGGTATGACCATAAAGCTGTAATTTTCCTAGAGGAAATATTTACAGGGCATGTTTTACACACTCACTTGCTCTCATAACAAAGCAGTGGCTAAAGTTTAAGAACAGGACCCTAATGGGGATGTAGGCGATACATATATCTGCCCCACTCCCCACCTTTTAAAAAATATTCCCAGCCTTGGTTTGATTGATTTTTCTTAACTAGTCAGACTCAGGAATTCTTTGAACTTTAAAAACACTAAAAAAAAAAAAAAATCTAGCACTGATTTAGACACTCTTCTCTTTCTCAGTCTTTGCTGGAGGCCACAAAAAAAAAAAAAAAGTGCAGTGTAATTTCTTAGCTTGACAGATCCTAAAGAGAATAAAGAAAGTGGAAGAAAGAGATGTTGACTTTCTCTTTCCCTCTTGGTTTTGGATGGCAAGTCACTAACATTTTGGGAGCATTTATAAGTTTTATTATCTTGAGTGGAACTGGATAGAGAACATCCTTGAAGGAAGTTTTATGTGATATTTTATTGAGTTCCTGCTTTGTATCAGAAAGTATGTTCAATGGGACACCTGGGTGGCTTAGTTGGTTAGGCGTCTACATTTGGCTCAGGTCATGATTCCAGGCTTCTGGGATCAAGTTCCACATTGGGCTCCTTGTTCAGGAGGGAGCCTGCTTCTCCCTCTGCCTGCCATTCCCCATTTGTGCGTGCTTTCTCTCTCTCTGACAAATAAATAAATAAAATCTTGAAAAAAAATGAAAGTATGTTTGATTCAGATGACTCAAAGCCATTCATTATTTCCATTTCCACCCCCAGTTTCTAGACAGCCTATTGGACTTGTCTGTTTGAATGTCTCATGAAGATTTTGAGAACTCCCTGTCGCTGAATTAAATGATGGTGGGACTGCACATACTTACTGCATCCCTATGTTAAATAATGCTGGCGCCAAGCAAAACAACTTAGCTTCTTGATCCAGGAAATACTCTTTCCTGAAAGCTAAGACTGTGAGCCAAGTAGACAGCTTATTTATCAAGACTCGCTTCAAGACTTTCGCCTCGGTGTGCCCATGGATCCCTACCACCCTCTTCCTTGCAAAACCCACCTTAAAATTCTCTAGCCAAGGCCCTGAAATGCTATAACTTCCCTGCCTTAACATTTTGAGATATCACAAGTCTTTGTAACATCATAATAAATGTAGCATTGCTTGATCAACAAGTTTTTCTGTAGCTTTTTGGGTAACTGACAGCCAATAACCTAAGTACAATTATCTGAATCTGATCTCATTATTTCTTCCCCAAACATACTGTTTCTCCTTTGATGACTTTAGAATCTACCCAACATGTCAGTTAGAAACAGAATTATCTTTAACTACCTTCCCTTACCCCCAGTAAATAACCAATTCCAAAGTCAATAATTTTGTCCTTACATATTTTTCAACTTTCCCCTTTCAGTTTATTGCTGCTGTCCTCTCACTTTTTTCCTTCCCCACTCTGAGTATTCTAGGTAATTAATTCCACCTACCTGGTTGGGATGGTTGAAGGCTGGCATCATGTATGCTGCTTAAATCCCACCAACGCTTAAATTCACATCTCCCAGAGAGGGGGCTTGGGGGCCTTCCCACCACTTCACCTTTCCTCCTTCCTATCTAACAAAAGACCCCCCTTTTTATACAGAGTACCACCACCTTGCCCTCACTCCCACAGTTACTGTTATTGTTGCTTGTTAACTTGGTTGTAACACAAGGGATATTGCTTGGACTATCCTGAAAAAATGAGTTTGAAGCCACAAAGATGATTTGGAAGGAAGATAATTTTGAGGGGGAATCCTTTTGTCTCTCCAGAGTCCAACTTTCCTTCCAAGAAAGGAGCAGGTTCTCACCTCATAAATTCCACAGTGGTGGCCACAGGAATGAAAAAGAGATGGTAGTATCAATTTACAACTCCGGGTACACCTCATCCTCTCATGGGCCACAAATTTTAACATTTTTTACCAAGAGTTTGACATCCTTTGATTGTCTTTTGCTTCCCAAGCTGGCTAAATGCCGAGTTGGTGGCTCAAAACTGAACTGTCTGGGTTTTGGTTTACCAGGCTCTCAGAGCAACTGAGAAGGAGGTCTTCAGTTGTTTACCTGCAGAGGCAGCCCTGTCACAGGGCCTTCTCATGGAAGAAAATGGGAGCCCTAAGGAAGCAACTCCCAGGTCATGAGAACTCAGAATTATAGACTTATAACACGAGCTTCCTGTATGTTGGGAAAGGTGCCGCATGGACCCCAGTTACCATATAAAGAACTTCTTGCTGCCCTTAATGCTTACATGGCTCAGTGTTATTCTTATTTATTTTTATTTTTTTTAAGATTTTATTTATTTATTTGACAGAGATAGAGAGAGAGCACAAGCAGGCAGAGAGGTAGGCAGAGGGAGAGGGAGAAGCAAGCTTCCCACTGAGCAGGGAGCCCGAAGCGGGACTCAATTCCAGGACCCTGGGATCATGACCTGAGCGGAAGGCAGATGCTTAACCGACTGAGCCACCCAGGCCCCCCTCAGTGTGATTTTTAGCTGCATCAAGAGGTCAGCAACGTACTTGGATATGGCCTACCACAAGGCAATGATCAAGTTTTGGGTTTGCACTTTTGGTTTTTGGCCCCCACCCAACCCCCCAGGTCAGCAGATGACCATTAAAGAGGAAATAAGATTAAGTTACTTGAGAGTGAAGAAACTAACCCAAAAATTCAAAACTGAACTCACTTTTTTCAAAGATAACAGTTTACATGTATTGAACGCTAAGCAAAACCATAGTTATAAAACCTTGTGAGGTAGGTACCATTATTATATTAATTATACTGACGAAGAACAGAGTAGGTACAGAGAGTTTAAATAACTTACCCAGTCACACAGCACCTAGGTGGTGGAGCTTGGATTTGACCTGAGCCTACGCACTTCACCATTTTTACCAGGGTTTCTCAAAATGTGTTCCACAGAAAAGCAATCCTATAAGATTCTCCATAAAAATGATAATAGAGTCATTAGGTACCTTAATTCATGGCTGTTTACCACAAACATCATCAAATAAAGGCTCTGAAAAAACCTGTTTAATTTAGTATTATACTAACTTCCACAAACTTACTGAAGTACAGCACACTTTTCTGCATAACTACCATGAACACCCCAGTAAACACAAAGAAAGACCAGAAGATGGAAGGCAGCTGTGCTAACCACTATACCACCAACGCTCCGGAACGCCAGAAGATGGTAGAGGTGAGAATTCCAGACTCTCTTCACATCCTTTCTGGATCTGGACACAACATATCACAAAGAGGTATTTGTTCCATATTTCCCAAGTGAGTTAAAAAATAGAAGTTCTTTCACACGAATCTCAACATCTATGACAGATTTGTGTGTGTGTGTGTGTGTGTGTGTGTGGTCTTTAGCTTCGCCTGGTGGATGATCTTCCAGGATAGGTCTATCAAAGTCCAGGACATAAGATCACTAATAAAAGTGCAGGACATGAGTCATAACTTCTCTGTGGTTTCCTAAAAATGAAAAAATAAAATTACAGTGTACCAAGCCCAGCTGGCTGCCCTCTGGGGTCAGCCAGAGTTTCTATAGGTAGGCGACTGTGAAAAGTTCAGCTGGTGAGTTCATAAAAGGAAATTATCATCCAGAAATAAAGAAAAAGGAAAAGTTCAACAGAAGCTAATCTCCCCTCTTCCAGAAAATATATGCAGTCTACAGGACTCATAGGGACAACAATTTTCAGACACAAAGTCCGTATATCTGACGTTGTATAGTGTTCAGAGCTTAGCCTGGCTCTGAACAGATGGCATACCTCTCTTTACTTCAGTTTCTTTACATGAGAATGAGATAATGGAAGTCCCATTCCAAAAAGTCATTATGAAGATTAAGCAATATAATGCATGTGAAGTGCTTCACGCAGGGCCAGTGCATAGTAGATGCTCCTTCGAGTTGGCTATTATGAAGACAGAAGGAGGAATTCACAGAAATTTGGCCTCAGGCAAGTAACTTCCTCCTTACAAGAGCCTTCTTTCCTGTGTTGACAGTTTTCTCAATAGTTCCTCGGCCTACCAAAAAAAAAAGCAGTGGGAAAAGGCGGCCTCATTGGATGGAAACAGGTGCACATGGTCTCAATCTGACTCATAGATTCTGACAGAAACAGGGTGAGTATCCAATTCCAGGACCTCTGGTCTTACCAGTATTAAAATCATTTAATGAAACACAAATCAGAGTTCCCTGAATAGAGCAGGACTTGGTTCTAATCAGGAAGAATCTTCTTTTCATCATTATGTCGTTCACTAAAGCAGGGTTAAGGTGGGAAGTATCTTCAAAGGATACTAAAAAGTAACTAAAATGGAGAGCTCTTACCTTACATTTTCTGGGCTAAGCACTTGGTAAACTTTCTTAAATTTGATGCTCACAGTAAACTAATGATTCAGGCTCTATTTTTATATCAATTCTCTGGACAAGTAAATAGATCCTTGGAGCGGTCAAGGAACCAGCCTGAGGTCACACACAAGGTAAGTGCTTTGATCTGATCCCAAGGAGTCCATTTCCAGCCCCAGTCCATTTAATGACTCTGCTACAGTGCCTATCTGGGCCAAACCCACGGCCCTGCTGAGATAATCCATTCTAACTCACCTACAAGAAGCTATAATGTAGATGTAGTTTTCATTGATCAGAAAATTGACCAAAATCTTATCTTTTAGACCAGGATGTGCCACGTTTCGCCAACATTTCGCCCACCACTGCATGGTTTGTAATCATCAGAAACTCTTATGTTACTTGAGGAATGCCAAGTGGATATTTCTCTGGTTAAAAAGCATCCTAACTGCATATGACCTGTTCATGAGTCTTCCTAATCTCTAAATAGGGATTGGTCCTCAATACCACAACCTCTGTCTTCAGTTAAGTCATTAGCATTCTTAGCGTACAATCCTCCTTGAGATGAAAGGCAATGATGAGGCCTACGCACCTGAAAGTCTTATGGATGTTGAGTGGAGAGATTATGTGAGAAAAATTATGTCGTCAGATTATTGCACAAACAATGAAATCAACCCTAGAATTTACGCCTTCTGAACCTACGAGCCTCTGCCTGAATTGGTTGGTTATTTGTTTTGGTATTGTGAAGGGCTCGCCTTTCAATAGGTGTTTCTTTTTATTTTGAAAATAGTCCCTTTTTTTTTTTTTTTGGTTTGACATGTATGTAGCACTTCTGCATTGGGTACGCAAAGAAATTCATAAAGAAAACCCTAGCCCTTGAAAAGTTTAAGTTTTAACTCGAAAATAACAAGTTATAAGAAAGATATTTAAGAAAATTTAAAAGAAAACTACTGATGCAAAATTGTGATTCTAACCTAGTCACTACACAGATTCCCTTGGCACCAATTTCGTGTAGCCAAGCGATTTTCCAAATCGACGCCACTAGTGTGCAGGCCCTATGCAAATTGCTTAATGCTCCTGTATGTCTGGATTGGAATGGACACAAATGATGATAATCTTACTTACTTACATAATGTTTTCTCTGGGGCAGACAATGTTCTCTTTTCATCTTCATTAAAGCCCTGTAACAAAAGTGAGGAGAGAGAGCCAAAGAGGCCAAGAGAAGTGCAGCAATTCACCTGAGGTCACCGAGCTTACAAGTGACAGAGCCAGGATTTAAACTCAGAAAATAGGGCTTCAGAGTCTGGGGTCTTCACCCCCATACTCTGACTCAATGTTATTCCCAAGATGTCAGCTTCAAGCGCAGGACAACTCCTAGTCATAGGTGCCCTAGGTGAGGAAGGTCACGCTCTAGCCTTCCATTCAGACAAGACTGCAAGAGCTACCCAGACTGGAAAAGCACACACTGACTGGCCTAGCCAGGGCCTGCCACAAAGGCCAGCCTCACACGGCTGCCTCTACCCAGAGACGTTAGGTCAAGATGACCTCCTAGAGGTGTCGATGGATGCACGTGCCCCTCTGGCCTGCTGTGCTTATGATTCAGGAGGGAAGAAGGGTCTGTGTCATATATGAATTCCCCCGAAGATTTCTCCTACAGAATGTGAAGTGTCACTTCAGGTGACGGATAGGGACTGAGGATAGAGAAGTCATAGGCCTATGTCCTCCAGAAAATCCTGTTCTAAAGGTTTTTATTGGCAGCTACTCTTGGTTCTCATTTCAGACTTTCCTCAGATATCTGTATTTAATTTTCAATAAAGTTCTGGTATTTTTTTTAAGATTTTTTTTTTAAGTTATCTCTATACCCAGTATGGGCTCAAACTCACAACCCCGAGATCAAGGATCACATGCTCTACTGACCGAACGAGCCAGACACCCTAATAAATTTTTAGTATTACACAGAGGTTCCGTCTTTATCAAACTGAGAAATGAATTGCCTGTCAAAGTTAATCCTTGACTCATAAAAACCAGCCAAACAAGTTAGGGTGAATCCTGCACCCTCATACCTTGCTCTGATTCAGACATCGACGTTCGTGAGGTAGAGGTTGCAACGAGCCAACTGCTGGCACTACTGATATCCTTCAGCTGTGGACTCTGGGACTGAGACACCAACAAGCTTGGGACAGACAGAGGACTATGTGCTACAAAAACAACTTAATCCCATATCTACTGTGTAACTGCTTGAGTAACGGCAACTTATGAGTTAGCTGACAATGCTAACCTCTTTTGGTGCATTCACAACACGCTGGAAGGTCATTGCCAAGCTGCCTGAAGTATGGTAATAGGAAAATTGGAAGTATTCGTTAATGCCAAGACAAGAAACTTGTGTTACAGCTTTGCCAAGTAACTTGTAGTGAAATCATTTATTATGAGATTATTTTCAACACATTTATTTCAAATCTACCATGAGCCAGGAAATGTGTCAGCTTTTTGGAACACAAAGATAAATAAGACATGGCCACATCTAGTGCCAAACTTGTCATGCAGTATCAGTGGAAGCAGTGATGTCCATCATATCTTACTACAAGGGGAGCAAAATTGGTCTTCTTTCCTCTTTGAGGGAGACTTAATTTGATGCTATCTTAGACTCTCAGTTATAAATAAATAATTTATCTTCTTTTTTTTTTAAGATTTTATTTATTTATTTGACAGAGAGATAGCAAGAGCAGGAACACAAGCAGGGGGAGTGGGAGAGGGAGAAGCAGGCTCCCCGCTGAGCAAGGAGCCCGATGCGGGGCTCGATCCCAGGACCCCGGGATCATGACCTGAGCCGAAGGCAGATGCCCAACGACTGAGCCACCCAGGTGCCCCAATAATTTATCTTCTTAGTCTTAGACTTTGAGCAGGGAAACAAAGGTAATCCTATTCCCAACTGTTGGGCAAAATCTTTTTTAAAGTTTTTGATGGTGATGGGGCGCCTGGGTGGCTCAGTTGGTTGGGCGTCTGTTTTCAGCTCAGGTCATAATCCCAGGGTCCTGGGATCGAGCCCTGCATCAGTCTCCCTGCTCAGCGGGGAGCCTGCTTCTCCCTCTCCTTCTGCTGCTCCCCCTGCTTGTGCTCTTTCTCTTTCTCTCTGTAAAGAAATAAACCAATTTGGGGGGAACAAGCCTGTTGACATTCCCCCATGGGCCAATGTCTAAGTGCCTACTTCAAAGATATTTTGAACAGGGAAGAACATTTATCAATAGTGTGATGGAGACTCATAGTTGTCAATCCAATAGCCTATTCCCTTTTCTCCTGCTAAGGAAATCCTGATTTGCCTATGTGCTCTCCATGATGTGACAGTATGAATTCTGCCCCCACCACCCCCACCCCCAGGGATGAATTATGACTGATCTAAATCCATCGGGACAATCCCATTTTCCTTTGCTAGTGATTGGTTTAGCAGTTGACCTGTGACCTATTTCTGGCCAGTTGGATGATAGAGCAATATACTAGAAAGACTCCTGGAAAGGACTTTCTTCTCCAATAAGATAGAAGCATACGATAGATATGCTCTCTTTCTATGAAGGACATTGTCCTGTGCAAGTCTGATGCTTGGAGATACCACCCCCATCTTGTAACCACAACGAAAGACATTGTCAATGTGATAGGATCACAAGAGCCTTGATAACATGGTCTATCTGCTGAGCCATTCCTAAAACCAACCATTTCATGACTTTCTGTTATGTGAAATCATAACAAAGAATTATTTATGCAAATGAACAAAGTACATCGTCCAGGCTCAAAGATAACAAATAGGAAGGGCGAGATTTCAAACACAGATACCACTGATTCAAAAGTCATTGGCTTGGTCCTCTATGTCAGGCTAAAGAAGTAAAAAAACTAAGAAAGGAAGAAGTGAATATTAAATATCCTGGTTCTTTCGCTGGTACACAATGGCTATCCCATCGTGGATATCCCACCAGTATATGCCCAGTAGCATATACTGGGCAAGTGCCAGATTTGTTCAGGAGTTTCTGCTTCCTTTGCCCTAAGTCAAGGTCAGCTGTAGAGCAGATCATAGTATTCTGACTGGTGAAGTTGAGCTAAATGATTTAGAACAAGACAGTTTGGTTTAAAACTGCTTTAGTGATTCAAATCCAAATGTCAGAAGTATCAACAACTTTTAATAGTTTTCAATCTAAACAAAGATTGCCTGCATAAGCCTTCTTCTTGATTTTTAGTTGTGCACAAATTATCTTCTTTCAAAACTTCCCAGAACAATCAAATAAATTTCTGAAGATGTCCACATTAGGTCAAATACTTTAACAACTTTTTTTTTTTCTGATAAAATTGTGAGAGGCATATGTCTCTCACAAGTCAACATTGATTTAAGAAGGCTAGAGCAATTTCAAACACTCCTGGAGAAAGAATAACATTCCACTGTCATGATAAAGATGACAGCAGCCTCAGGAGAAGAAGCAATTCCCGGGAGAAGTGCAAATCAAAACCACAGTGAGACATCACCTCATGCCCATCAGAATGGCCATATCAAAAAGACTAGAAATAACAAGTGTTGGCCAGGATGTGGAGAAAAGTGACCCCTCACACACTGCTGGTGGGAATGTAAATTGGTACAGCCACTGTGGAAAACACTATGGAGTTAAAATTTAAAATAGAACTACCATAGGATCCGTCAATTCCACTTCTTTATCTGAAGGAAACAAAAACACTAACTTGAAAAGAGATATGCACCCCCACGCTCATTGCAGCATGATTTGCAATAGCCAAGATATGGAAACAACCTAAGTGTCTGCCAATGGATGAATGGATAAAGAGAATGTAGGAGGTGTGTGTATGTGTGTGTGTGTGTAATAGATAATTATTTATGCAAGTGAATAAAGTGTGTGTGTGTATAATGGAATATTATTCAGCCATAAAAAAGAATGAAATCCTGCCATTTGCAATGACATGGATGGATTTTGAGGGCATTATGCTGAATGAAATAAGTCAGGCAGAGAAAGACAAATACTGCATAATATCACTTATTATGGGGAACCCCAAGAAAGCCAAACTTATAGAAAAAGAATAGATTTGTGGTTACCGGAGGCAGGGGTAGAGGATAGAGGAACTGAGGTGGTCAAAAGGTACAAACTTCCAGTTATAAGACAAATATGACCTGGGATATAAGATACAACATGATGACTATAGTTAACACTGCTGTGTGATATATTTGAAAGTGTTAAGAGAGCAAGTCCTGAAAGTTCTCCTCATAAGGAAAAAGAATTTATAATTATATGAGTTGCCATTAGCTAAACATTGTGGTAATCATTTTGCAATATATATATATATGTTAAGTCACTATGCTAAACACCTGAAACTTACAGAATGCTGCATGTCAATTGTATCTCAATAAAACCGAAAGGGAAAAAAGCAATTCCCAGGACAGAGAAAGTATCTTTCATAAAAGGCTATTTCTCAGGGCGCCTGGGTGGCTCAATGGGTTAAGGTGTGCCTTTGGCTCAGGTCACGATCCCCGATCCCCAGGTCCCGGCTCAGCGGGGAGTCTGCTTCTCCCTCTGCCCTCCCACACCGCCCCCCATGCCCACACATGCTCTCTCTCTCATAAATAAATAAAATCTTTTAAAAAATTAAAAAAAAAATAAAAGGCTTCTTCCCCCCAACCCCCAGAACCGGGCAGTGGCAGGAAGAGAGAGGGAAATAGGGTCTTAGAGCCTTGCTACTCAAAGTGTAGTCCAGAAACCAGTAGCATTGGCAAAACCCAAGAGTATGTTGGAAATGCAGGAGGTCAGGCCCCAACCCAGACCTAGAGGATCAGAACCCGTGAGTTAATAAGACACCCAGGTGATTTGTAAGCACCTTACAGTTTGAAAAGCAATGGCTTAGAGCAATGATTCTCCACCTTGGCGGCACCTTGAATTTTCTGCAGACCTTTAAAAAACACTGCCAGCTAGGTCCAACCCTCAGAACTTCTGACTTAGTTGTTCTGGGGAACGGTTGGAGCACTGAGGTTTCTTAAAGTTCTCCAGTGACTACAATGTGCACCCACGGCTGAGAACCACTTATTTAGTGAGCTGATGGTGGCAGTTCCAGCTTATTTGTCCTCCTCAGTGACGGGAAGGAGTATGTAAGTTTCTCCGTGTCAGACCCGAAGGCATGAGATCCTGCGACAGGAGAATGCTTTGCGATCAGATGTAGGACAGCGACAAGAAGTCAGGGAGCTCTGAGTGCAGTCACACTTTACATCATGGAATAGATCTTTCCTTACAGCTGTACATGTTCAACGAATCTTTATCAAGAAGAATAATTTTGGTGCTCTTCCTATCTATCCTACACTGTGCTGGACAACGACGTCAATTCCCCTAATCATCCCATAAACTCTAGGAAGAAGGCTTATTGTCCTTCTCTCACAGATTTGGAAACTGAGGCTCCGAGATATTAAGGCACTTTCCAAGGTCACGCATCTGATAACAGTGCTGTCAGGATTTGAGGACAGACCTTTCTTTCTCCAAAGCTGATGTTCTTTCCCTCGATCTAATTGCTTTCATATGAACACAAACCATATTTCAGATTCACCAAGTTTATCACTTCTGAAAATACACAAGATAAATCGTTTTGAAAAGCAGAGTTATTCAATGCAATCACTCCTAATTCACCTACTTTATACACTGCCAAGTTTACATAGCTTTCCCGAAGGACTATAGTCCAAGCTCTGATTTTATCCCTCACTTGGGTGAGTTTTAAAACGAATAACTAGGGTTACTTCACCTCCTTTCTCCCTGCTCTCCACTGTCCCCCACCTCACCTCCTAGCTGCAATTAAAGTGAAACAAGAGTTGCAGGCCAAATGAAAATCACTTCATTATTGCCATCTGAGTATATTTAGCTTTCTAATTACTTGAGCTAAAGGAAGTAAGGAAGGACTAATCAGAACATTATTGCTCTGGATGGGTTTAGCAGGCCTTGATGTGATCATTTTCCTAACAAGAAACCATAGAGTCCCAGTAAGATGATATAGTACCCTGTTCTCAACCATGTAAGAAAGCCATTTAGCCTGTGAAGGAAACTCCCCATCAGGAATACCTGGTGGGGCTTCTTTTTGAACATTTATGCCCCACTGTACCACTTCAGTACCAGAGCACTTTCTAGTCTCAGGGTCAAAAAACTAAGTCTGCCTAAAATGAATTCAGTAACTGACAAAAATGACCTCGGATGGGAAGAGAAGCCTCCAAAATATATTGGGCAGGACGCAGATGCCTAAGCAGATAAAAGTGATGTCCTAAAGAGCCCATCAAATAGCTACCTTACATGCAAATATATTGTCGCCGGTACTTAGAAATCAACAAGCACTATGCTAAAGTGCTGTATGTGCAGCATCCCATTGAATTCTCATAGCGGCTCTACAAGAACGATTCTACCGATTACATTTTGCGAATGAAGATGGTGAGGCGTGCTGAGGTTAAGGGACTTGCTTAAAACCGTCCTGCTTGTAATTGGTGGACCTAAGAATTGAATGGTTGCGACCTCCAGAGCCCATGTTTTTTAGCCCAACACTGCCACCTATAGGTAAAATGGGATATCGCTTCCTATAGGGATAAAGTTTAAAATGGCAAGTCCTGGATAGACCAGACAGACCAGCATCTATTCTCTTTCTTCCCCCTTTCTTTCCTTTAACGAAATACCTGTTGTAACCATACAGTAATCACGCATTAACACAATGTTTAAGTGGACTACCCACTTCCAGCTCCAGGTGAGGTCTGTTGGTATAGTCTCTTTTCCTTGCAACAATGGTCAATGTACCTTGGTTCAATCTGCATGAAGAATGGGAAATATCATGTAATATTGGTAGAAGTGCCACCTTCTACCCTGGAAATGGACAAGGAAGCTGTTGCTGCTGGTAGGCATCTTTGTGACCCTCGGCAATAATAGAGCCAGAATGAAGAGATAGTGCAAAGATCTTGACTAAAAGATGTCTGATGCTGGATCTTCCTTTGGTTCTCAGTTACATGAGCTACTAAATACGCATTACTAAGTCCCATTGACTCAGGTGTTCTGCAACTGAAAGCTCTTAACTGATATGTAGATACTGATGCTGTATACTTTGGTGCTTGGAATAACTTTAAATGAGGGATTTACTTTCTACACACTATAGTTTTAATAAAGGCTTCGTTGTAGACATTCCCTGAAGATAAAAGACGTAGAATTATCTCCAGACCAAAGCAGTGATCAGAACATTGTTATGCAGCTCATCTGCACTTTGTAATTTGAAATTCATCATGATATGTTCATAAAAATAAAGGCATTCACACTGAGTCAGTCATATTACTATTCACTAGCTTGTGTAACTGTGTGAAACAATTTATGTCAAACTCAAGGAAAACAAGCTCCCTTTTCTGAGAATTTGGAGGAAACATTACCAGTCATAGGTGGATTTTAGTCGAAGAACAGGAAGTGATGTTGTGAAATAAAACATGACCAAGCTGAATATTTCTCATTTTATTCAAAACCATTTCCTCCATGGAGTTTTTCCTTAGGAATTCAAAGAATTATATGTATGGAGCATGACTCAGTCTCTCCACTGACTTCACTTATTGACAGTTGCAAATTTGGCTTCCCTACATTGGATCTAATTCATACCCGACCACAGCCCTTACATGCAAAACAGACCCCTCTCCAACCTCTGCCTGATTTACCTCTCTGCATGTTTCCTGTCAGTGTCTCACTGGTTTATGTCCTTACCCGCAGGTAGTTGGATCTGTTCTGCTCAAGTTAGGAGGAAACCTCAAAATTTCAACATGCCGTACAAGCAAATGACAAGTGCACCAGCCAAACACAAACTGGATTTCATCTCCCCATAAGTTGTTCTATGGTTAAGTTGTTTAAAGGGAGAAATGTATTTAAATAAATATATATATATTTAAATGCACATACACATATATATTGAATTTATTTAAAATATTTGGGGAGAAGGCAGATTGCCAAACATTTAACAAAATGGCTGTTGACATATTACTTGTCTGAAGAAAAGCGTATTGAAAGTTGAGGCAATCAGGAAAGAAAATATTACGTAAGTTAGAGAAGTTAACATGGAAATCTAGATTAAGGTAAATCAACCTTTGCCTTCAAAGTTCTAGCCAATGTTTAAGTTGAAATTACTAATAGGTGACGTGAAGAGGTTCTCCTGCCCCCACCCCACAGGATGGCACTGTGGTTGAACAAGGGGTGTGTGTTGCGTGAGAGAGAAAGCACACCATGGGATGCGGTGTCCCACCAAAATGCCACTGGAAGAACTTTGGTTAGAATTTGGGATCATGTTAGGAAATTGGGGGGAAGGGTTAGGAAGCAGAGCTTTGCTCTGGGTTACAATTCTAAGATTGGGTCTGTAAATGAAGCTAATCCAGACGCGGGGAAGTCTAGTGCAACGTGGAAACTGTAATTGGTAATGAAACAGCAGGCGCTCTGATCAACCAGGATGGGGGGATGTTTGATCATTTTCGTGGCTTAAATCACGTTTGAGATTTCATCTATGTTCAGATGTGGTTGTGGACCACTCTCATTTGCGTCTTGATCCACCGTTTCTCTTTCTCAGAACCATACAAGTTTTTCAGTCTCTAATCGCATAAAACAACCCCTATGGCCTAATTGCTTTTCAAAAGGAGCAGGCGGGTTTGTTGTAGATATATGTTGTAGCGTATATCAAAATATATGTTTCCATATAGCCAGTGCTGTACGTGGAAGTGTTTACAAAGCATGGACTATATGGAAACTTTTTTTTTTTACAGAAACATTTTTAAAAAGAATTACATACTTAAGATGTTATTATCAAATTGTTTGTAGTAATTAAAATTTAATAGCATCCTAATTTCAAACGGTAACAGAAACTCTAAATAAATTTGCGTTTAAATCTTTTAGATTGTCATTTAGGCCGTAACTTAAATGATCATCACTGGAGCTGCAATGGCCCCTCAAAACTGTCCTGCGTGGGTCAGACAGGTTTTTATCCTTCTACGTTATCAGTCACTGGATGTGGGCAGGGCCCAGAAACGTGTGACCTTGGGTGAGGTGACTCCACAGCCGAGGCAAATGCTGAAGGATCTGAGCTACGCTCGCAGTATTCTAGTAACTGGGGCAATGAAGGAGAATCTGGGGCCATAGCTCATGTCTCCTGCAGTCTACCAAGATCAACTTCACGTACATACAGGAAGCGGCTCTTCCAGGATCTCTCCTCTTGCTGGGAGAAATGTGGGAGAGGAAATTAAGTGGGAAGAACTGTATTCCCTGCACTGCAAATGATCTTGGAATTGCAACACATATTTTCTCCCTTCTCCATTATCCGCTGTAGATTTCCCTTCTCTTCAGCTAGCAACTCTGCTTAACCTTGAGGCTTCCTGGGGACATGATCCAGAAACTCATCCTTGAAGAGCCTAAAGCCCTGATCCCTGTGACCTTCTCAGGTCAGGATTGCTACACTTGTCTATTTACCATCAAAACAGGGCAAAAGAGTGCCAAGAGTCACCTAAGTGCATCACCTGAGCTTAATCCACTGGTATGGGGTCGCACCTAATTTCATGTTCAGAGGACACATTTCCCTCAGAGGAGAAGAATGAGTGGGCCCATGACTGTGAAACCCACTAGCTTAACACAGGGCCTGGCCCGAGAAAGCTGCCATCCTCCTCAGCAAATGTGCAAGGGAGGAAAAGGAGTTTGCTATGCAGCTGAAATGAGTGTGTGTGTGTGTGTGTGTGTGTGTGTGTGTGTGTGTGTTGAAAACAATCTGTTGCATAGACAGCACGATTAGTTAGCTCAGATGGCAGCTCAGGTGGGTCTCTGAATCCATGACCTCTGTTGTAGAATAAAGCAGTCCGCTGGACCTCAGCTCCTTTCGAAAGGGGCTGTTTGATGACAATCGTTCAATGGAAAAGCGCCGCTGTAGCCGCCGCGAGAAAGCATTTCTGCTTCTGCCACTAGAGGGCACCGCAGCCCAAGCCCCGAGATGAGGTTGCGGCTAACCTCACCGCACTGCAGCCGCGCTCAGACATCGCGTTGGTTTTTGCCGTATTGTACCGTACGGTATTACACTGGGTTGCATGAAGTGAGGTTGTGTCATACGGCGTGGATTTGTACGGTATTTAATTTCATTGCCTTAAAGAAAATGCTACTTGCTATTATATTTTTAAATTGATGCCTCTAATTGATGCCTCTAATTGTCATTTTGTTTGATATTTGGTGGCTGAAATTGAAACACAACAAAGCATAATTCATGTCAAGAATTCTTAATCAGACTCACTGAGGAAGAGATGGCGTGGTATAGTTGAAGGTGCAGGGCTGATTCATTCGATCTAATGAACCGTTGCCTCTTCAGAGCCTAGAACATTGCTTAGGCAGAGTAGGCATTCAAGAGCATATTTCAGTGAACCAGACATGGTTCTATTCCATGTATACTACTATCTGGGTGAACTTGGGGAAATCATTTAATTAAATATTTCTGAAAGTGGGTCCCCTGATTACCCATAATAGATTCACCTGGGTGTTTATTTAAATGTTACTTTTTTTTTTTAAGATTTATTTATTATCAGAGAGAGAGAGAGCACGCACAAGCAGGGGGAGCAGCGGCAGAGGGAGAAGCAGGCTCCCCACCAAGCAAGGAGCCCGATGTGGGATTCGATCCCAGGACCCCGGGATCATGACCAGAGCCCAAGGCAGATGCCTAACCCACTGAGCCACCCAGGCGCCCCTAAATATTATTTCTTAAACTACCTTGGACCCAATACACCAGCACACCTGTGAGGTGATGGTGGTGTTAGCGGAGAACCTGCATTTTTAATAAGCATCCCATGTGTATATTAAAGTTTCAGAACCACTGGTTTAATCTATTCCTAGTCTTGGTTTTCTCCCTTTCTTCATCTGAGGAACTAATAAACTAAATCAGTTCTTCAGTCCTGGTGTCATCACCACTTGCAAGGGCTAGAAAATGTCAGTCCTCATCATTGGAGAAGCAAAGCTCAGCTGGGAAGAGTGAGACTGAGCTTCTTTCCATCCATCACTTCTAGTCCCTCAACCGCCAGCAGCGACCCTGGATATGAAGTCCCCAGATGAGACAACTTGCAACTAAATGTGAAAAGGGCTTGCTCAGCTTTGTTAAGATTCGGGGGAAATAGTCCTTTTAAAACTCTCTTTCAGGGTATATTGTCTATTAGGCTAAAAGTTTCCCCCCGAATATGGTATTGGCCTGAGATGTTCAAATTCTCGGACCGTGATATGCCATGCTGCCTCATCTGGGGAGGCCAGGAGGAGGGAACAGCAATCCCGAACACGCTGAGTGACCACCAGGAGGCCACCATCAGGAGAAAACACTGCGTGGTGTAGAGAGGACAGGAAGGTGGAGCCCATTGTGTAATGGAGAGCCAGAAGCACAGAGCCTTGCGAGCCATTGTCAAGACTTTTCCTCTGAGTGAAATGAGGAGCCATTGAGCTTTTTCAAGCAGCATGAATGGCAGGATCTAAAAAACGGGCTCTGAAAGGACCACTTTTGCTATGGTGCTAAAAATAGGCTGGGTGGGAGTAGCAGAATGGAAGAAAGAGACCCCTTACTAGGTTTTCCAAAATTCATGAGTGAAACCATGATGGCTCCGACCAGATGGTAAGGAGAGGTGCTAATAATTGGGGCATTCTAGATATATTCTGAAGAGAGAACGAATCGGATTTGCCCATGGATTGGATGGTGAGAATGGGAGAGGGGTTGGGGCTGTCTGTGTTTTATGGTCTGAATACCTGGAAGGACTACCATTTACTGGCATGGGAAAATTGCAGTTGGGGTGGGTGCTGAGCAGGAGTTTGCTTTCAGATATTAGGTTTGAGATGCCCATTGGAAATCTAAGAGGAGAGGTTGAGTTGGCAGTTGGATTTAAGAGTCTGGAGGGGAGGGGCAGATTTAGGCTGGAGATATAACTTTAGAAGTCAGCCATATATAGAGACAATAGTTGCCCTGAGGAAGAAAAACACAGTTTTATAAGACCAGCTTGTAACTTACACAAGGTTGTTCAGGACCACTTTATTCATAATCGTTAAAAACTGGAAAAAGCTCAGGTGTCCAGCAGTAGAAGAATAGATAAGCAAGCTGTGGTATATGCAGTGGAATATCACTCAGTCATAAAAAGGAATATACTTCTGAAAATAACAGCCAACTCAATGAAGCTCACAGAAATGATAATAGGTAAAAGAAGTTGGGCACAAAAAATACACATTGTATGATTCCATCTACCCAGAACAGGCAAAACTAATATGTATGGGGAAAAAATCAGAAGAGTAGTTGCCTCAGAAGGGCATATGCGAGAACTTTCTGGTGTGATGCTAACTTCTGTTTCTTGATAAAGGGTGGGGTTGCATTGGTATATGCATTAATCTCAACTCATCCAATGGAACATGTAAGGTTTGTACATTTCACTGTATGTAAATTATATGTCAAAAAGAAAAAAAGAAACAATGTTTGCTCATATACAAATTTTGAACTCTAGCTAATAACATTAATGATATGCATACAAAGGTGTTTAGGGGTAAAACCAACTGACTTCTATAATTTACTTCGAAATATATCTAAAAAAGATGATAATGAAGAATGGATGGATGGATGGATACATTGGTCTGCAGTTTTAAAAACAAGTATTGTAAAGTGTTAATGGCAGAATTCATGTGGTGAATATATGGGTATTCATTGTAAATTCTTTCTACTCTACGTTGAAAATTTGTTATGAAAATTTTGAAAATGATGAAGCTGCTGGGAAAAAAATCAGTCTACCACAGGTTCAAAGCATAGGTTACTTTTATACCCTTAAACTTCCATCTAAGCTTACTAGAATTCAAGTCCCATGGGAGCTCAGCTTCTGTCTTCCTATAAGCTCTGTGATGATGTCTGTCACAGCACACGGGGATGCACCAGGTACAGATATTTGACTGTGACTGACTCAGCGGCTCAGTCAGAGGTAGTCTCAATTTATCTACTGAACTGGGAGACAGAGCCACAGTTAAATTGATATGGGTTTGTACTGGGGGAGAAGAGTTTGTCAATAAACTAGAGGAAGTTCAGGAGAAGAGACAAGGACTTCGCTTCTTGGGACATTTTAAATACTCCCCACTCTCTGATGTGCTTGGGCTCTGAGGACAAGTGGGATGTAATTCTTATCTTTGCTCCTCAACAGGGAAGGTACTTTTTCCTTTGGCTTCATTTAATAGTTTTAAAAATCTTGGATTTTATGCAGTTTAAATATGAATTTTGGCATTTATCCTGCTTGGTGTGCTCTGGGCTTCCTGGCTCCGTGGTTTGGTGTCTGACATTAATTTGAGGGAAATTTTCAATCATTCTTGCTTCAAATATTTCTCCTGATTCTCTCTCTCTTTCCCCCTCTTCTGGTATTCCCATTAGGAGTACTTGTCCCACAGTTCTTAGATATCCTATTCTGTCTTTTTCAGTCTTTTTTTTTTTTAAGATTTTATTTATTTATTTGACAGAGAGAGAGAGCACACAAACAGCGGGGGGAACGGCAGACAGAGGCAGAGGGAGAAGCAGGCCCCTCTCTGAGCAGGGAGCCTGATGCGGGACTCGATCTCAGGACCCTGAGGTCATGACCTGAGCGAAAGGCAGACGCTTAACGGACTGAGCCTCCCAGGCGGCCCTCTCTTTGCTTTTCAGTTTTGGATGTTTCTGCTGACATATCCACAAGCTCAGAGGTTCTTTCCTCAGCCACGTACAGTTTACCTATGAGCCCATCAAAGGCTTTGTTCATTTTTCTTACTATGTGTTTGAGCTCTGGCATTTCTTTTTTATTCTTTCTCAGAATTCTCGTCTCTCTGCTTACATGGTCCACCTGTTCCTGCATGTTGTGTACTTGGCATATTGGGAATGTGAGTTTTACCTCTGGGGGCTCTACCAGAGTAAGTATCAGGGAACGTACTAATCACTGATCTGATAATTTCTGGTCTGATAATTCCAATATTCCTGCCATATCCAACTCTGGTAATTAATAAATTAATAAATAATAATAAATATCAGAATAATTAATATCAGGATATTTAATACATATCAGGAGTTTTACCTCTGGGGGCTCTATCACAGTAAATATCAGGGAACATACTAATCACTGGTCTGATAATTTCTGGTCTGATAATTCCAACATTACTGCCATATCCAACTCTGGTTCTGATGCTTGTGCAGTGTCTTCAAATTCTTTGTTTTGCCTTTTAGTATGTCTTACAGGTTTTTCTTGATAACTGGACATTGTGTGCTGGCTCAAAGGAACTGAGGTGAATAGGCCTTTGGTAAATGTGGTGGTGAGGTGGGAGGAGGGGAAGTGTTTGTTCTCTCTCAGTCTTTCAGTGAGCTTGTGTCTCTGGACTGTGAACTTCACACAAGCTTCTCAGTTTTCGCTCCCCCTCAGGAGAGACCAGATGACTAGAGGGGTCTGCAGCTGGGTATTTTCCTTCCCCACTTGGAAAGCTACAGGAGGCTGTAGTTGGGTATTTCCCTTCCTGCAGCTCAGTTAAGTTCTAGTCCACTAGTTTCCCCTGAGGGCAGGCCTGGTTAGGAAGAACCGAGTGCCTTGGGGTGTATTCCAAAATGGAACCACGCCCCACTCCCCACCCCCACACCAGAAGTGTGAGGGGACTGTTCTCTGGTGTTTACCCTGAGGACCTGGTAGAATTCCTGGAGGGAAAACTCACCAAAGTGCTCCCCTCCCAGCCCAATGACTGGGTCCCCCTGGAGTTTTTAACTCTCAGACTTGTCCACATGAGCCTCCAGCAATTCAGCAACTTCATTCAGGTCAGGTTTTTCTTACCCCTGCCCTGGTTCCCCCAGAGGTTTCTGCTCTTGGGTTTCTTTCCTGGTAAGTTGTGATTCTCTGTACCAGGCTGTAGGTTTCTCCAGTTTTCTGGGAAGCCTTTGGCCCTGTGACTTCCCCTCCCTTATGCATTTAGGAATTTTTGGCCCATTCAGGTTTTTACTTGTTGTTTAGCAGAGTGGTGACTTCCAAGCTCTTTACATACCACACCAGAAACCAGAAGTCTCTACTTTGTTCCTTAGATTAGCAAATGAGGCCATGAAGAGGTTCCTTGTGGCAGCTGAGGGACCTGCCTTCACAGAAAGGATCCTCGGAGGCCTGGAACTGAACAGAACAATTTAGGACACTGGCAGGATAACTGAGGAGAGCAGCAGGATCCTCTCCTTATAGATGCACACACCACTTTGGCCCCTGCAGAGATGACAGATTTGGAAGCCTTAACACCAAACACTCCAGCTTGGGCATCAGCCTCAGTCCCAGCAGAAACCCAGGGAAAGTGGTGTGGCTTTGAATGGTTACAGGAGGGTGTCAAGGACAAGAACATAGGATGGCAGGGCTAAAAACCCTGGAGGAGATCTAGAAGCCCTTAGTTGGAAGGGATTTTGCTGGGGCTGAGTTCTGGTGCCATTAATTAGAGAACAATTGGCAGCGAAATATGGGGCTTACCATTTACGCCATGTTGAGCCACGTTTCACCCCCTTGTGAGCATCCATGTCTCTTTTTACAGTGTTTCTGGGTTAAGTCAAATGATTAGAGCAAAGACAGTCAGGAATACGGCAACTCTTCAGTGGCAGCAAAGAAAATGTGTCCAAATTTGCAATGTAAAGAGCCATAAATAGGTCAGATACAGTTGACCTTTGAACAATGCAAGGGTTAGAGGCACCAACCCCAGCTCGTTTGAGAATCCTTGTGTCACTTTGAACTCCTCCAAAACTTAACTACTAATAGTCTACTGTTGACCAGAGCCTTACCAATAACGTAAACAGTTGGCTAAAACAGTGCATAAGTTGTATGTATTACATACTGTATTCTTACAATAAAGTAAGCTAGAGACTTCAGCAATCAGACAACAAAAAGAAGTAAAAGGCATCAGAATTGGCAAAGAAGTCAAACTCTCACTCTTTGCAGATGATATGATACTTTATGTGGAAAACCCAAAAGACTCCCCCCTAAAACTGCTAGAACTCATACAGGAATTCAGTCAAGTGGCAGGATATAAAATCAATGCACAGAAATCAGTTGTATTTCTATACATAAACAACAAGACAGAAGAAAGAGAAATTAAGGAGTCGATCCCATTTACAATTGCACCCAAAACCATAAGATACCTAGGGATAAATCTAACTAAAAAGGCAAAGAATCTATACTCAGAAAACTATAAAATACTCATGAAAGAAATTGAGGCAGACACAAAGAAATGGAAAAACGTTCCATGCTCATGGTTTGGAAGAACAAATATTGTGAAAATGTCTATGCTACCTAGAACAATCTACACATTTAATGCAATCCTTATCAAAATACCATCCACTTTTTTCAAAGAAGTGGAACAAATAATCCTAGAATTTGTATGGAACCAGAAAAGTCCCCGAATAGCCAGGAATGTTGAAAAAGAAAAGCAAAGCTGGTGGCATCACAATTCCAGACTTCCAGCTCTATTACAAAGCTGTCATCATAAAGACAATATGGTACTGGCACAAAAACAGACACATAGATCAATGGAACAGAATAGAGAGCCCAGGAATGGACCCTCAACTCTATGGTCAACTAATCTTTGACAAAGCAGGAAAGAATGTCCAATGGAAAAAAGTCTCTTCAACAAATGGTGTTGAGAAAATTGGACAGCCACATGCAGAAGAATGAAACTGGACCATTTCCTTATACCACACACAAAAATAGATTAAAAATGGATGAAAGACCTAAATGTGAGACAGGAATCCATCAAAATCCTTAGGAGAACACAGAAAGTGGTGTGGCTTACTATGTCTTTGACCTCAGCCGCAACAACTTCTTCCTAGAAACATCGCCAAAGGCAAGGGAAACAAGGGAAACAAAGGCAAAAATGAACTATTGGGACTTCATCAAGCCTTTGCACAACAAAGGAAACAGTCAACAAAACCAAAAGACAACCAACAGAATGAGAGAAGATATTTGCAAATGACATTTCAGATAGAGGGCTAGTATCTAAAATCTATAAAGAACTTACCAACTCAATACCCAAAGAACAAATAATCCAATCAAGAAATGGGCAGAAGACATTAACAGACATTTCTCCAAAGAAGACATCCAAATGGCCAACAGACACATGGAAAAAGTGCTCAACATCATTTGGCATCAGAGAAATACAAATCAAAACCTCAATGAGATACCACCTCACACCTATCAGAATGGCTAAAATTAACAAGTCAGGAAATGACAGATGTTGGCGAGGATGCAGAGAAAGGAGAACCCTCCTACACTGTTGGTGGGAATGCAAGCTGGTGCAGCCACTCTGGAAAACTGTATGGAGGTTCCTCAAAAAGTTGAAAATAGGGTTACCCTATTACCCAGCAATTGCACTACTGGGTATTTACCCCAAAGATACAAATGTAGTGATCTGAAGGAGCACATGAACCCCAATGTTTATAGCAGCAATGTCCATAATAGCCAAACTATGGAAAGAGCCCAGATGTCCATCAACAGATGAATGGATAAAGAAGAAGTGGTATATATACACAATGGGATATTATGCAGCCATCAAAAAATGAAATCTTGCCATTTGCAATGACGTGGATGGGACTAGAGGGTATTATGCTAAGCAAAATAAGTCAATCAGAGAAAGACAATTATATGATCTCACTCATATGTGGAATTTGAGAAACAAAACAGAGGATCATAGGGAAAGGGAGGGAAAAATGAAATAAAATGAAACCAGAGAGAGAGACAAACCATAAGAGACTCTTAATCACAGGAAACAAACTGAGGGTTGCTGGAGTGGAGGGGGATGGGAGGGATGGGGTGGCCGGGTGATGGATATTGGGGAGGGTGTGTGCTATGGTGAGTGCTGTGAATTCTGTAAGACTGATGAATCACAGACCTGTACTCCTGAAACATATAATACATTATATGTTAATAAAAAAAGAAAAAGAAAAAAAACACAAAAAAATAAAAAATAAAGTAAGCTAGAGAAAAGAAAATGTTATCAAGAAAATCATAAGGAAGAGAAAATACATTTTTTTTTCAGATCTATGCTTTACTTTTTTGTTTTTTATTTTATTTTATTTTATTTTATTTTATTTTATTATGTTCAATTAGCCAACATATAGTACATCATTAGTTTTTGATGTAGTGTTAAACAATTCATTAGTTGCGTATGACACCCAGTGCTCATCACAACAAATGCTCTCCTCAATACTCATCACCGGTTACCCAATGCCCCCACCCCCTCCCTTCTGTAACCCTCAGTTTTGAGAAAAACAGAGTTGAGAAAATACATTTCTAGTACTATACTGTATTTGTTGGAAAAAACCCATATATAAGTGGACCCACAAAGTTCAAACCCATGCTGTTCAAGGGTCAACTGTACTAACATGTGGAAAAAGGAGAAACTGGTGATTTGTGTCCGGGAACTATAGTTTTAACATCAGGAGCTCAACATCATGGGTTCCTGCAGCCTCAAGTTCCCCAACTTTATAAAATAATGGCAGCAAAACCTCACTCAAAGTGAAAGATGGTAACCAGGGAACCCTCTGGCTAGAAAACAGCAATGGAAATGTGAGCCTCTAAGTTTCATGTTCCAAGGAACTGTACCCAAAGCTTAAAAAGCCAACCCACTGCTTCTGATGACAGCTGACATGGAGTTCTAAAAAGAGGTGCTGATGTGTTTGCACATTCTCTCTGTTTACTCATTTTATCCTCACAACAACCCCTGAGACACGTATTACTATTTTTGTCATTAGTCCTTTTCTAGGGATGGGGAGGCTAACACATGGAGGCATGGTGACTGGAGAGGGGTTTGGATCCAGGCCGTTAGTGCTACAGTCTCTGGACTCTAGGGGCTCACTCCCTGGGGTCCATTTAGAAGGCACTGCACCTCTAGCAATTTGGGGGTGGTGTCTTCTCGGTTTTCTATGTAAAGTATCATGTCATCTGCAAATAGTGGAAGTTTGACTTCTTCCTTGCCGATTTGGATCCTTTTATTTCTTACTGTTGTCTGGTTGCTGAGGCTAAGACTTCCAGTACTATGTTGCATGAAATTGGTGAGAGTGGACATCCCTGCTCTGTTCCTGATCTTAGGGGAAAAGGTCTCAGGTTTTCCCCATTGAGGATGATATTAGCTGTGGGTTTTTCATATACGACCTTTATTATGTTGAGGTGTGTTCCCTCTAAACCTACTCTGTTGAGGGTTTTTATCACGAATGGATGCTGTACTTTGTCAAATGCTTTTTCTGCATCTATTGAAATGATCATATGTTTCTTATCCTTTCTTTTACTAATGTGGTGTATCATGTTCATTGATTCACAAATATTGAACCACCCTTAACAACCCAGGAATAAATCCCACTTTATTGTGGTGAATGATTTTTAAAAATATATTGTTGGATTTGGTCTGCTAGTATTTTATTGAGAATTTTTGCACCCAAGTTCACCAGCGATATTGACCTGTAGTTCCCCTTTTTAGTGGAGTTTTTATCTAGTTTTGGTATCAGGGTAAGGCTGGCCTCATAGAATGAACTTGGAAGTTTTCCTTCCTTTTCTGTTTTTTGGAACAGTTTGAGAATAGGTATTGACTCTTCTTTAAATGTTTGGTAGAATTTGCCTGTGAAGCCATCCGGCCCTGGACTTTGTTTGTTACAAGTTTTTTGTTTTTGTTTTTAAGATTTTATTTACTTACTTACTTACTTACTTATTTTGAAGAGAGAGAGCACTAGCTAGGGTAGGGGAGGAGCAGAGGGGGAGTCAGAGAAGCTCAAGCCAACTCGCTGCTGAGCGTGGAGCCCCGCTCAGGGCTCGATCTCATGACCCTGAGATCATGACCTGAGCCAAAACCAACCAAGAGTTAGACACTCAGTCAACTAACTGAGCCACCCAGGTGCCTCTACTGGGAGTTTTTTGATTACCAATTCAATTTCTTTGCTGGTTATCAGTCTGTTCAGGTTTTCTATTTCTTCCTGTTTCAGTTTTGGTAGTTTACATGTTTCTAGGAATTTATCCATTTCTACTCTCTGATCCAGCAATTGCCTTACTAGGTATTTACCCAAAGAATACAAAATACTAATTCAAAAGGATACATGCACCCCAGTGTTTATAGCAGCATTATCTCCAATACCCAAATTATGGAAACAGCCCAAGTGTCCATTGACTGAGGAATGGATAAAGATGATGTGGTATATATATATATATACACACACACACACACACAGTGGAATATTAGCCATAATAAAGAATAAAATCTTGCCATTTTCAACGACGTGGATGGAGCTAGGGAGTATTATGCTAAGCAAGATAAGTCAGTCAGAGAAAGGCAAATACCATACGATTTCACTCATATGTGGAATTCAAGAAACAAAACAGGTGCTCATAGGAGGAAAAAGGAGAAAGAGAGGTAAACCAAGAAACAGACTCTTAACTCTAGAGAACAAACTGATGGTTACCAGAGGGGAGGTGGGTGGGGGGGATGGATTAATTAGGTGATGGAGATAAAGTAGAGCACTCGTGATGAGCACTGGGTGTTGTATGGAAGTGTTGAATCACTATATTGTACACCTGAAACTCATATTATACTGTATGTTAACTACACTGGAATTTGAATAAAAACTTAAAAAAAAAAGAAAAAGGCACTGTATCCTTGAGACTACTTAATTCTGCAATTCAATTTCATTCCCCTGATACTGGTAAAAGAGCTTTTTCTGCAATAGCTTCCTTGTTCAGATCTTTGCTTGCAGGAACACGTTGGGAGGTTGGAACCTTTGCCTGTAGGATAGGAAAACGACAGATTAGGGGAATGGAATGTCACATATCAAGACATGTCTAGGAAAAAAAGATTTAGAACATTGAGTTTCTTTGACTCCTTCCTCCTTCCTTTCAACAATGGCTTTCTGACATTCCTTCTCTCATTGACAGGCATCTACATAGTCCAAGACCAAAAGAAAACACCACACTTCCTCCCTAAACTGTAAGTCTTCTGGGCATTGCAAGGACTGGGATGCATTTGTCTGCCAGTGGTCAGTTGTAAAGGGTGAGCACAGCTAAAATGTTAGAGAAGGTTTGATCTAACATTACATAATTGAAGAAATGTCTTCATCTCTGCAGCAATTATGTAATTATAATTGTAGTCACCACTTAATAGAATAGCCACTATTGGTTGGGCAGTGTCATATGCTCTCACTAATCCATAAGATAACCTTATTATCCCCAGTTTACAGACAAGAAAACTAGAGCTTCTGACTCCTTCTCTGGCTGTCTTCACTCCACCTACACCGAATTTTTCTGTCTTTTCATTTTCCTTGCTCCTTTCTGTCAAAAGCCTTTTGCATACGCTGTTAGTTCTGATTATATGCTATTTCCCCCACCCTCTAACTTGTAATGTAGTTTAGAATTTATCTCAGTGTGTAATCATATATTCATTAGTGTCATTTTTTAAAAAGATTTTATTTTATTTATTTGACAGAGAGAGAACGCGAGAGAGGGAACACAAGCGGGGGAGTGGGAGAGGGAGAAGCAGGCTCCCTGCCCAGCAAGGAGCCCAATGCAGGGCTCGATCCCAGGATCCCGGGATCGTGACCCAAGCCAAAGGCAGACGCTCAACTGACTGAGCCACCCAGGTGCCCCTCATTAGTGTCATTTTTAAATAATGTCTGTCTCCCACCTGATCCTCTGAGGTCCGTAAGAGTGGGGATGGTAGGGGTCTTTGCTTATTATCAGATCATAAGAAATTAGTGCAATACCAGGGACATGGCAGGCACTCTAAAATACAGGTTGCATTCGTTAATTTGCCCTAATTAGCAGGGCTAAGAGTCAAACCAAGTTGTGCCTGGCTCCAAAGCCTGAACCCTCTCTATTGTGCCATGCCACCTCCAACATATTCATGGCACTTTAGGAAAATAAATAAGCCTTAAATTAATAACCTACATAGAGATGCCAAGAAAATGGAGCCTGGCAGATAACAGGACAATCACAATTGCAAAAGGTAAGCCTTGGTATGAATGTCATTGCAAAGTCTTTCAACCTTTGAATTTACAGAGACTGATCTGTCTTCTGTCATAGTTATCTGTCCCTCCGTATATCTAGAAATCTGTGGTTTGGGTGTCCACCACTCTTCCTACTCTTTGCCCATCCCAGACTGAATTTCAGTGGCCGCCAGTCCATGTTTGCCATTTAGATGGGTAGATAGATAAATGTGATAGAGATACGGATGGTATAGATGATACAGATACAGATATGTATATATGTCCATCCTTTGGGAAAGGATTAAAATGGATACTGGAGTCACAGTGGAAAAACAAAATTTCAAACTATGAATTTTCTTTTCTAAAAAATTTTTTTTCACTTGGCCAATTTCATCCACATGCATGGATAAATCACCAGCCAAATGCTGATTACTCCCAAAATTTAATACTCTAGGTCCCATCTGTCTCTTTGTTCCCAACCAGAAATTCTCATTTTTTTGTTACTAAAACCTCTTTACATTTTTCAAAAGTATAGACAACCTCAAAGAATTTTGCTTCTGTAGATTATATGTATCAATGTTTACTGTGTTAGAAATTAAAACTGAGAAAAAATTTTAATTTACCTATTAATTTATTTAAAAATATGTATTCACTACATGTTAATTACATTTTATGAAAAATAGCTATTTTCAAAACAAAAAAAATGTGCTGAAGAGAATGTCATTGTTTTGCAGTTTGCAAATCTCTTTAATATCTGGCTTAATAGAAATAACTTGGGTTCTCATATCTGTTTCTGCCTTTAATCTATTATAATATTGACAAAACTGGCATCGTACACAATATATAGTTAGAAACAGGAGTATTTTAATAGCTCCTCCTTTTTATTCTAACTAATAAAAGGACACTCCCAGAAGATACATAATTACATTACTCAAGTGTTTAACCTTGCTCCACAAATATATTGTGATCTACTTGAGGTTCACAAGAGTTTACCCCAGGAAGGATCCCTTAGTGCAAACAGGGTATACACCAGGAGCTGCATGTTGTGGGTGTAACCAACACAAGCCCAACTATCTCATTTTCTGAAACTATACAAGCACCTATACCTAGAATAAATGACCTGTATGTAGCTGGAGTTCTTAGGGGTGGGATAGAAAGCAATTGTGATCCTTCTAAGAAAAATAATAGTTGACAGCTTATAGCATTTTAAGTCTGCCATTAAGTATGAGAACTTTTGAATGAAAAACTAAAACCATACACACATGCTTAGTTACTTCCACATATGACTACTGAGCCAAGTGTGTGCTGTAAGCAACAGGATGGTTTGAATAAATGTGAAATGATGGGAGCTGTCAAAACTGTGGTCCTTTAGTAATAACGTAGACAAGGGTCAAGAACACTCCACTTATAGTCTGCATTAATGAGAATTGTGTTATTTGTTTAACATTCATATGTCCACGAGACCTAGCAACTTCCTAAATTCATGTATTCTGTCCAGAAATCAGACCAAATATTCCAGTTTTTATTGAGAAATATGGTCAATATTACAATACTTCATTAAAGAATGCCCAGGCTATGACTTGACTTTATTTCTTTCTTTTTTTTTTTAAGAGTTATTTATTTATTTCAGAGAGATAGGGAGAGAGACCGTGCGTGCACTAGTTGGGGGAGGGGCAGGAAGAGAGGGAGAGAGAGAATCTCAAACAGACTCTCTGCCAAGCACCAAGCCCGATGCGGGGCTTGATCTCAGGACCCTGAGATCATGACCTGAGCTGAAACCAAGAGTCCAGAGCTCAACCGACTGACCACCCAGGCACCCCATGACTTGACTTTCAGTATTATTCAACTGCTTATATTGAGATTTAAGAACATTGACCTTAATTGCTTATAAGCTATTGTCACATGGAACAAAATTTTTTATGTGTTGTTGTTATTGTTATTGCTATTATTACTATTGCTATTATTTTATCCATCTTTTTCCAAAACTTGAAGAGTGTGAAGTGGGTGTATGTATGTGTTGGAGGAGAAGAAATGAAGAAATAGAATGGTATAAAAATTAAATTGGCTGACTGCCATATTTAGAAAAAAGCAATCATTGTCACATTCTGTTGGATTTATGTTTTGTACACAATTACAATATTAAAAGGCAGCAACATTTGGGGTAGGAGAATGATTATTGCTTATTTCATTTGAAAAGGATTCTCCACTCATTTAGAGAGTACGTGTATTTGTTTAAAAACAAACAAACAAAAATGTTGAGGATCCCACCTCTTAAAAATCTATCAAAACACCATTACACCCTGGGTTTCCTACTGTCGCCGAAGTTTGAAAGCATGTATGCTTTTAAGTCTCCTCTCTCCTGTGACAGAGAAGACTGAATGGAGTCCATGTCAGTGTTGAAGACTGTAGCTCCTCCAGGGCAGAAACTGTCTTACTCACCTTCATGTGGCCATGCCTCCATCTGCCTGGCACACAGCAATTTTTCAATGACTGAGTAAGTTGAATTCTCTCCACTGGCCATTACAGTGTTGAAGATAGTCTATATTTAAGATTAGAAACTTTCTCTTAGAGAGGAAACATGCTTAGAAATAGAAATTATTTTTATCACTTCTCAGTATTATTTTTCATTGTTCAAGTTGTAAAAGCAGTTGTGTGGCTTTTATCCCCATCATTAGGACAAATTATAGCCTGATTCCAAAGTTAGCCTTCAGCCCTACAATATAACAACAGAAGGTGAACCTTTTTCAAAACTCATCAACTATGTAAATGTTTTTAAATGACCTATACATCAATAACAGCATTGCTTTAATGAAAGTTTTGGAGGAATTTTAAAAGGCAGTTTCTCCTCCCTTATTTTCTCAACAAAGGAAAATTTTATTTTTTAAAATTGAAGTTCTAAAGTTTATCTTTCTTTTTTTTTAAGATTTTATTTATTTATTTGACAGAAAGAGACACAGCGAAAGAGGGAACACAAGCAGGGGGAGTGGGAGAGGGAGAAGCAGGCCTCCGGCAGAGCAGGGAGCCCGATGCGGGGCTCGATCCCAGGACCCTGGGATCATGGCCTGAGCCAAAGGCAGACGCTTAACAACTGAGCCATCCAGGCACCCCTAAGGTCTTTGTTTTCATAGGAAATATATTATACATTACATATTCATAAAGCTAAACAGGAAATGATGGTTTACTCCTTAAATTCAAGATCAATGTTAGGATTTTTCTCAGAGAATTAACATTATAATTGTAATTTACTTAGATCTTGAAAGTAAAAATTCACAATTATAAAATATGTTTATTTTAAGCTTTACATGTTGGAAAAGTAACTTATCATGTTGCATCATTATGGATGGCTGGCTTCCTTAATAAGGCAATCCAGTTAGGTTTTTATTGGGAGTCCCCTCAATGCTTAGAGTGATTCTACTTACTTTTTTACTTCACTTAGTGCCTAGCATAGGCCTCAAGTACAGCTTCAGATATAAAATGAGGTGTATGGCCATGCAACAAGCTGATAGTGTTTTGGGTCACACAGTGTTAGAATCAGGCAATTTCTTGTTCTCCATATATTTTCCTCAAGTTACAATCATCTCTAAATGTTCTTCAGAGGTGATTTAGTGGTCTGTGGAAATGACCTAATCTAATGATAACTCACATTTCTTTTTGTCTCCTTTTTCTTCTTATTTTTAAAGATTTTATTTATTTATTTATTTGAGAGAGAGAGACAGAGCACAAGCAGGGGGAGGGGCAGAGGGAGAGAGAGAAGCAGACACCCCACTCAGCAGGGAGCCCTATGTGGGGCTTGATCCCATGTGGGGCTCAATCCCAGAACTCCCGGATCATAACCTGAGCCGAAGGCAGATGCTTAACTGACTGAGCCAACCCGACATCCCTTTTTGTCTCCTTTTCTGTTCTATTGCTATGGGTCATCATATCCCTGCAGCAGGATTGTGGTAGAAACACATTGTAATCCAAGTACTTCTCTTGATTTCCAATTAATGAGATATTGGTGTGCATGCATGTTTGTGTGTGTCTTACAAAAACAGACCAGATGTATTCTTCAGCTCGTGCTCTGAAACATACCACCTCAAAAGTTAGTGGCTTAACACAACCACCATTGATATAGCTCATAGTTCTGTGGGTTGGCAATGTGGGCTGGGCTCAGTGAGACAGTATTTCTGCTATTCTCAGCTGGACTCATTTGTGGGTCTTTAGTCAACTGCAGATGAGTTTAGAGTTTAGGCTCTGCCTTTAGGCTGTCAGCTGGGTAATGGAGCAACTGGGCCAAGGGTCTCTCATCATCCCACAGGCTAGCCCAGCCTTGTTCATATGATGGTTCTGGGCTTGAAGAGCAACAAAGGTGAAGCCTCAGGGCCCAGTTGATTTTTCAAGCCTCTGCTCTTGTCACTTGGAACTGACCCATTGACCAAAGCAAGTCACGTGTCCAAACTCAGAACCAGTGTATGGAAAATCCTTCCAAACAATACAGGGAGGCATGAACAAAACAGAGTCATTCTTGCAGTCAATGTAGCACTCACTAGAGTACCCTAAAAGAAGGCATTAACCAAGAAAAATATCTCCTTTTAGGAGCCTTTCTCTCCTAGACCCGAAGTCAGTTGCTAACATGGATTAAACCTGCTGGCCTAGGAGAAATTGCCAACGACAATGGTTAATGGTGAAATCACTAAATATAAACTAAATTGTTATCATTCCACAGTGAGAAGTTATTTATAATATTATAAGGCTAGAATAATCAAGAAAATTTTGGAAAAAATGCTGATCAGATTGTACTGCCAGACATTGAGCTATACTATAAACCTATTAATAATGGGAAACAGATGCCCGTGTAGCTACATAGCTCAATGGAACACAATATAAATCTAGAATCATGTTAACAAATAGATATGTCCTTAGTACTTGATAAAAGTGTCACTCTAAGTCAGGACAAAAGTAGATTTGTATTTATTGGCTCACTACATATGTATGAAGCCATCATTATTTGTTCCTGAACCAGTGTTTCTTAAACCTCTGACGTGGACCCAGCATTGTTCTAGGCACAGAAGACAGAGCAGTGAACCTAGAAATCAAGGTTCCTTTTTCCTTAGAGCTAATGGTTTAATGAGAGGAGATGTAAAATAAAGTCACCCAAAACAATAAATACACATTCAATAATACATAAAACAGTCAAATGCATTCAGATAGTGATAACTGCCATTAGGACAATGGAATAGGGAACTGTGTTAGAGAAAGATTGGAGGGAGGCCTTATTTGGACAGGATGGCCATGGAAGGCCTCTCTGAGGTGGTTACATTTAAGAAAAAACAGAAAAATGAAAAGAGACCAGCTGTGATGAGAGCAGAGCTTTCTTGGCAGGACAGTAACAAGAACAAAGGAAATGAGGCAGGAAGCAGCTTGGTCTGTTCCAGGAACAAAAAATCAAACCAGAGGGTTTAGTCAGTTGAGCGACTGACTCTTGATTATAGCTCAGGTCATGATCTCGGGGTCCTGGGATCAAGCCCTGCACTGGACTCTGCGCTCAGCGTGAAGTCTGGTTGAGACTCTTTCTCTCCCTCTGCCCCTCCCCCCTCTCTTTCCCTCTCTCTTAAAGAAAAAAAAAAAATCAAGCCAGAGCAACAAGTATAGAGTCAGTACCATGGAAGCCGAGAATCAATCAAGTCGAAGACGTAGGGAAGAACTGGGCCATGGGGGCCTCTGAGGCCATGGGAAGGGGGTCAGGTTTAGACTTGATCTCGGATTCGGGGGCAGCCGGCAGAAAGGTTTTCAGCAAAGGAAATCAGAGGTGGTATTGTGACCTGATTTTTGTCTGTAGAAGATCATGCTGGTTACAGGTGGAGAATGCACATAGTGAGACAAGAGTGAAGGCAAAGACCAATTAGGAGGTCATTTGCAGTATCTGAGGAAGAAATGATGCTGGCCTAATATAGGGGATAGTGGAGATGCAGACTAAGATATACCTCCAGACTTGCCGATTTACTGGAAGTGGAAGAAGGGAAGGAAAAGAATCAAGAGTGACTATTAAACATTTGGCCTGAGCAACCATGAGTCTGTTTGCCACGGTGCTAAGTTGTGTGGATATAACGGAGACTAAGACATAGTCCTTGCCTTGTAGAGTTCATAATCTACAATTATTTAATAAATGTTGCTTGGTTAATAAACTACTAGTTTAGAAAAATTAAGTTAGATTTAAATATCACAGTTTTTACATCACAAAGTCTAGATGTGTTGAAATGCTAAATTTAATATATGAATACTATCTAAATAAATAAGCTAGAAGAAAATAAGTATGCATATTTATATCCTTTAAGGATGGAAACACTTTTTAACATTGAGATCTAAGTGATAAGGGAAAATATTAATAGGTTGAATATTGAAACTTTTAAACTTCTGAATGTAAAAAAATATACAATAAACAAAATTAAAAGGAAAACAGTACTTGGGAAATACACTCATAGCATATATGATGAAGAGTTGATGTCCTAATATGTAAAGAATCTTGAAAAGGTGAAGCAAAGAATACAATAAATAAAAAAGCAAAAGTACAGGGTAAGTCTAAGGAATGAGTTCAAGCTTTCAGATAATCAATAATACACATATTTAAAATAGGATATGATTTTTTTTTACCTTTCAAATTGGTAAATAAAAAAAAGAAGAAGAGGGACGCCTGGGTGGCTCAGTCGGTTAAGCGTCTGCCTTCAGCTCAGGTCATGATCCCAGGGTCCTGGGATCGAGTCCCGCATCGGGCTCCCCGCTCTGCGGGGAGCCTGCTTCTCCCTCTGCCTCTGCCTCTCTCTCTCTCTATCTCTCATGAATAAATAAATAAAATCTTTAAAAAAAAAAAAGAAGAAGAAGAATCTAGGAGTTATCTAAGGAGTATAAAACTGACACCTTTTCGAGACAAATTCTTTAAAAATGCACATTGCCCTTCCATTGGCAATTTCATTTTTTGAACTGTATCTAAAAGGCATTTTCATGGTTGTGTGCAGCTATATATAAACATTTTCTGAAGTCTTGTTTACAGTAATACAAATTTCTCACAATAGGAAACTGATTAAATAATACTTTGTATTGTATAATATAGTGCAGCTAGTTAAAATCACATTGCAGGAGAAAAACTAACTGACATATGGTCAAGTGTTCATAATATGTTTTATGTGATAAAAGCAAGTTATAAAACATCAAGGCAAAGGTAATAACATTTTGGTAAATACCCATAGAGAAACTATGTCAATGAAGGCATTCACCAAATTGTTTGTAGTAACTCTATTTGAGGGTTGGGATTGTAGGTGAATTTTTCTTCTGCATATCTGTGTTTTTCAAACTTTCCATATTGTACATGTGTAATTATGTTTTTTTATGTTACAAAATAAAAAATCATATATTTATAAAAGGGTAAGTACTCGAAAATAAAAGGAGTCACTGAGCCTCTAACTAAAGGTAACTAACTGGAAAGCAGAAGTCAGAATAAAGGCTTCAAGGATGCTTGTGATAAAAAAATGCAAAACAAAGTTGCCCTGATACTGATAACAAGCAAATGAGCCCCATAGAGTGGAGACAGTGGAGGAAGAGCATAAACTTAGACAAAGAAGTTCTGGAACCTGGGGGCCACAGACACTGCAGGTCCTGTTAGTCATCATTCAAAGGTCAGTCCACACGGCAGGTGGTCCCGGGACCAACTAATCAAGTGAACACCGACAAGTAATCCCAAGTTACACTGTCCTCATATATGAGGTTGTAGAAGCTTTGATGGCAACCTAATAAGCCCATTGGCTTGATTCTGCTCAGTTTTTTGGGTTTTTTTTTAAGATTTTATTTACCCATTTAACAGAGAGAGAGACGGCGAGAGCAGGAACACAAGCAGGGGGAGTGGGAGAGGTTGAAGCAGGCTTCCTGCGGAGCAGAGAGCCCGGTGCGGGGCTCGATCCCAGGACCGTGGGATCATGACCTGAGCCAAAGGCAGATGCTTAACGACTGAGCCACTCAGGCGCCCCATGATTCTGCTCAGTTTATTAAAATAACCTTCCAACATGATAAAGCCAGTCACTCTTGACTCTCATGCACAAGTTAAATAGATAAACTGTCTGACCTCTTGAACATACAGAATCCTTAAAACACCATATTTATCGAACAGGTAACCTGCCAATCTATAATAATGATCAGTCTATGACTTTAACATTTGAACTCAAAAGACACCACACATCAATTCGGCTTACTGTACTCATTGTTGAAATTATATTGAATCTCTTTTGAGGGCTCTAAGGTTTACACTTGTAAAGATAACATTTTTTTTTGAATTATCAATAGTTGCTTCACATGAGAAACAGATAAATGAACAGTGATACTAAAAAGTGTGTAAGCGGGTGTGAGAGCGTGTGTGTGTGTGTATGTGTGCGTGCGCAAGTGCGCACGCAAACAAAAGCACTTTGTATTCCCACAGCCTCTGTCATTTGAGGGTCTCTAAGTCTATGGGGCCCTTTTTGAAACTGGAGGTATTGAGGAAGAGCAAAGTCCCCAAATTCAATTCAGTCGGTTAACAACTAAATTGTTATCCAATTCCTCTTTTGTACTTCATTACAATAGTTCTCAAACTTTGATGTCTACCGGATTCTTCTTTGGAGCTTATAAAAATACAGGTGCCTACAGCCTACCCCAGACCTCCTAGATCAGAGTCTCTTGGGTGCTGAGGCCCAGAGGTATGCAGGTTCAGCAAGTTACACAGTAGTTCTGGGGTGCCCTGAGGTGTGAGAATCACTGCTCTGGGTGAAAAGGTGCTGGCAGGGAAAGGAGGCGGCATAAGGACAAAGGAAAGAAAATTAGACATTTCTAATTCAAAGACCACATTTTAAAAAGGAAGACGTGAATAGTGGCATTCATTCCTAGGTAGCATCATATCTTATGAACTACTCATCCCTCATCTGGATAGAGGGTAGAAGTCAGTTTTAGAGTCAGTCCAATTTCGTGGTTAATGTCCATTCACGTCTCAAGATGTGTGTCAGAGAGCAAAGGAGGGTTCCTATCAGCTGCTCCTAAGAAAGAAAGTAAACACTCCCAACATGCACCGAGGCACAGGGAGTGGCTCAGGTTTCTAACACTTCCCTGCTCCGGCGAATAGGGGTAATAATTAACAGCTCCTTGGGCTTGATGATCGTGCGGAGGGGCACTGCCAGGCGCAGAGCCTCGAGCCGCCCCTCCTCCGCACTTGGCTCTGACCTCAGCGGCAGGTGAGTGAGCCCTGCCTTTTCCTGACAGTCGCAATTGGTAATTTGTGACCGAGCGCGGGGAAACAGACTCTCCGGAGCAAGTTCAGCTCAGTAACTCAGGTACAAAGGCTTCTCCTGGCCCCAGTGTGAATCACAGGTGAAAAATGGGGGTAGGGAAAAGAACCCCTTTCATCCACCCCCTGAGGTCAGGTTGAGGACAAGTTATTAGAAAGCAGAGTTCATGGGCAGCCAAGTTGAGTGTGTGCAGCCTGAAACCGGGACATGGCTTTTCCTTTTGATGGTTTCCAGAATACCCATTCCTGACCAAGGTAAGCATGTGGGGAGGAGGGAAGGGCTTGGAGGTAATTGTGGCCACCGAAGCCCTTTTCTCCCTTTACTCAAGGGAAATAGCTCAATGAGCGCTTTATCTGAAATTGCACTTACCCTCACCAAGTACTAGCTCCTGCGTGACAGCCCCCTTTTCTTGAATCAGCGGGCTTGAAAGTACTTTTAAGTGAGGGTTCTGCTAAACTTTGATTTATTTCCACAAAGCTACAGAGGCATATCCCCCTAAAAACTGAAGAGGATTTCTGATATTAACACTTCACCAAACAATGAATGACTATAAATAATTAAATGGGAGTCCATGAGTTAGGGATACCAGTTCTGAAGCAGAAGAGCCCTAAGTTCAAATCCTGGCTTTGCCATTTACTGGTGTGTCCCTTAGCAAGTTACTTCACCTAAGCGGGCCTCAGTTGGCATACCAAGATATGCCATTGGGGCTTTGATAGGAATTAAAGACTTATAGCAAGAATTCTATAAGTGGTACCTCCAGTTAGCATTAAGAAATAAGCTCCACCAAAAGGGCCAGATCAGAGAGGGTGAGCTAAGCTGGGGAGACCAGACCGTGTGAAGGTGGTAAAGGTAGACTGGTTTCTGGAAAGTGGGTCTAGGATGTGAGCAGATGGCAAATGGGCAAAACATCACCTCTATGAATGGCAGTGAAATTATCTGGCTTCTTGCTACTTTTCGAACAGAGTACATAAAGTGACAAATGCAAAATTGTTACTCAATCACTTTTACTTTGGAAAAGTCACATTCATATTAACCTGTTATTTCTAAACAGAAAATATAATTTTGTAGTAGGAGAGTTACACACAACCCCATATTGTGGAATGCATGACATTTAGTTTTATAAGACAGATGGCCCTTGAACAATTTTGATAAAATAGACCATGTAGTCCATGACCGTGTATTGTTTGTGTTGAAGTGTTACAGACTTTCATTGGTGTTTATGGACAAGAAACATACAAGAACGATACCTGTGTTTTGTTGGTCTTTACCTCTGAACTTAAAGTATAGGGAAGTGACCTTACTTTATGAAACTATATTTAAAGGGCACTTTTGTTAATGTTGCTCTTAGTTTTATTAATGTTGATAAATTTGAGGAGGGGACAAACTTAGAAGTTTTGACTAGCAAAGTATTTTCATTGACAACGTTTTATCTTTTCACGTCATTAATATATATTTAAATGGTTTACAGTTGATCCTAGCTTAATATCATCATTGTTTTAATGGATTCTTATTTCAAACTGCAGATTTGAAATTCTCCAGTGTACTTATAATTGGATATTGACTAGATATTTGTGGATAGAATTCTAAAGCCAACCAAACTGAACTTTACTATGTTATTGTCCTATGGGCTTTTATCGTGTTTAGTGTTTATAGCTAAAAATTTATAAAATAATCTCATCCATTTAGAATAAATTACAGTATCAGTAGTCACTAACTGTTTTTCAAAGATGAAATATTCCTTTATGCTGAACAGATATGGTTGGAACTTCTTAAATCAAGTTGTATAATACTTCTTAATGGCGTGTGTCTACACAACAAACGGTAGCCCCAATTGAGATAAATCTACTTAACCATATCTGAGATTAATTTGAGATTAATTTATCTAACCACATAAATGTGTTAAGTCTTTGTAGTTAAATTCTCTTTTAGCATACATCTATTTCTCTACTATTTCTAATGCGTATACGTTTTACGATAAACTATTAAATGCTTTGTTCCATCGAGAGAGAGATAACCAGCAATGATTAAGAAAAAATTAACTTTCCCAATTATATTGGAAATAGTGTAACACATATGTAACATGTTTTTTTAAATATGTAATTCAAAGTTTCATATTTGATACTTGTTTTAACTTTTAACTTCCTAAATTAAGAAGCATCCTATACTTTTCATTGAAATAGAAATCTAACGCTAACCATCAACTTACTTGTACAGATTCATTGAAGATAGAGAATTTGGGATTATTAGAGATACATGGGCTTCCTATAAAAGTTTGATTTTTATCTTGCCATTTGCAATGACATGGATGGAGCTAGAGAGTATTATGCTAAATAAAATAAGTCAGTCTGAGAAAGACAAATACCATGATTTCCCTCATGTGTGGAATTTAAGAAACAAAACAAACAAACAAAGGAGGGGGGGGAGAGAGAGGCAAACCAAGAAACAGATTCTTAGCTATAGAGAACTGATGGTTACCAGAGGGGAGGTGGGTGGGGGGATGGGTTAACTAGGTGATAGGGATTAAGGAGAGCACTTGCTGTGATGAGCATGGGGTATTGTATGGAAATGTTCAATCACTATATTGTACACCTGAAACTAATATTATACCATATATTAACCATGCTGGAATTAAATATTTTTTTTAAAAGTTTAGATTTTTAAATGTAGGTCAATCAGAAACACAACCTCTGAGAAAGAACTTCTGAGTATTCTCTCTTTGCCCTGAAGTCTAGTGTTAGAGAGGGTTAGGTTTTGTTGCAGAAATCCATCTATGTCTTTCAAAGCTATCAGATATAATGATTTCATCACTTCATAACCTCAGTTCAAGTAGCAGACAAATGCTGCTGCTTTCAGTAGTTGAATGTGAAGGTGTCTCCTTTTTAAGTGATGACAGTGCAATCTTAGTCGCCAGGGATGATCGAAGGACCAATTCTCCGTCATCATCCCAGAGCCTGGCAGATGGGGCTCAAAAGCAGAAAGTGCTCCCTCTGCAGCCAACACACAAAGAAGAAGAATGATTCACAGTCCCTGGGAAGTCAAGCTGAGAATTTCCGCTTGGAAACTAGATGAAGCAGAGAATCCTTGGGCTAGACCACAGCAGCAGTTCCAGAAGATGCCTTTGGCAGACTGAGCAGCTCCCTCCCAGACTGAGTGGTGGCAAGATGCCTCAAGTCCTGAGGTGGCTGCAAGCTCGAGTGCTTCTGCTACAGCTTCTGTCCCCTGAGGACGCTCTGGGGAGAATCCAGCCATGGCGTTAGTGCCCTGTCAGTACGCACTAGAATAGCAAAGGGTGACATTTCACATGGGGTTCCACTGGGACTGGCGGGAGTGACATGTCTGGGTGTTTGAGCTATATCTTGTCCGGTCCTGTCTTAAAGTCAAGCACTGTAAGACATTTCCCAATTGCAACACATATCACTTAATAAGGTGGTAGTTTTTATATGCCGGTTTCCCACTTTTACCATCTTTGTGAATGAGGTAAATTCTTTAGAAAAATGTGGAGCCAGATGTTTCCCAGAAACCACACTTCTCTGGATTCTTTTCCTCTTTTACTAAGAATTCGATAATGGGTGCAATTACCGATGTTTTTTTTTTTTTCTCATTTCCTTGAAGTCATATAACTGTATACAGATCTGCTCTTCTTAACTTCAAGGTTCCTGGTCAGAGCTTGGAGGAAACATCTCTATTTTGGAGCTGAATACATATTTGTAACTTTCCATTGCTTCTTCAGGCCAAAACAATATTAAAAAAAAAAAACAAAAACCACATGTGTACAGCCCTGAATATAATCTTACTTCATAATTTAAATATACATTTGCTATTCCAATGTGTTATTTTCCATTCTTTATTTTTTTTTAGTAACCTTTATGGTTTGTGTTATGTAAGATATGTTCATTGTGTATGATTTAGAAAGAACATATGAAATCAAGAAGAAAATAATTATCACTCATAATTTCATGGCTCACAGTTTTATGGTTAATATTTTAATATATCTCCCTATATATTGAATATATTCATTCTTTTACATATGTTTTTCCCTATATACTTGCATCCATACACTCACTCTGGGAGGTACAGAAATGAAATAAGCAATAATCCTACTCAAAAGGAACAGTTAAATTCAGTAAAGTAAAATATAGTCAGAGAGAGAAAGCAGCAAATCATGAGAAAGCTGCAGATATTTCACTGGGTAAGCTCAGAGGCAGGAGAAATTCTCTTCGGCTGGGGAATCTTGGGACATTAGCACCTGTTTTCTTTCAGTTCGTTGTGAAATTATGACTGTTTTGACACCCCATGCACCCAGTGGCCCCAGGAATAAGGGGCTGCCGATCCAGAGAGAAGCTACCCTTCTGGGGCTAGCACCAGGAGCAGGCCCAGAGAGCTCATGAACCCTTTGTTAACTACACGAAGGAGTGAACCAAGTTTCCTCTCTTAAACAAGTAACCATTTAATCCATGAGAGGGCACAGGAAGGTATTTTAGGTGACTGGCCCATTTGAGTTCATCAGGGCTGGGGTTCTCCTCACATCTTCTGGCCTCCTTCTGGTAACTGGCCAGTCCAGGCAAGCTCCCGTCTAGGCAGGATACAGAGCAGGGGCAGGCCAAGCACGGATGCTCTCTGCTGGGCTCAGGTCTCAGTGAGCTGCTGCTGTCTGATCCTGCCCTTCTCAGGCTCCTGAGCTGCTGAGTCTGCCTGCTTAGACCGAGTCTCCTTTCCTTGTCTCTGCCCTTCCCTGCTGAGCCACTGAGGCCTATCTGAGCTCAGACCTACCTAGTACTTCTGGGACTATTTATTTCTCCAGGACTGGATTGCTGACCTGTCTGATTTCTTATCTCATGAGCTCTGTTCAATCTGGACAAAATGAAAAAACAAATAACCGAACTTATTGAATAATAATCTTATTTCATACACAGCCTAAGTCAATAAACTCTGGCCTCAGGACCAGAGAGCTTATATGGTTTACCCTTCCAGTTAAGTACATAGATTTGTAACAACTACCTTCCTTCTCAAGGCATAGTTTATTATGTTCTACCAAACTAATTGCGAATGTCCCAACATAAGACCTCTAGGCTTCTAGAATTATCATTTTTCCTTTTTTCATAAATCCTCATCTCTGCATATCATGACCTCTGTTGTCCTTCTCTTAAGCCTTTTGAGGAAACTAGCACTGACCCTTAAATCTACCAAATCTCTATAATTTAGAAGATATTCACAAAGGTCCTACCAGATTTTAAATTGCTATGAATCATGGTTAATGGGAGAGGGGAAACTGTTTGAATTCACAGATCTATTTCTCACCTTGATAATTAATAATCAAATGAGACTTTGATCAAATTACATTTTTACCTTTCGGATATTTGGACTGCTTATATAGTCAATATTATTTCCTGTTCAATTAGCATATATTGCCCATGAACAAGAATTTTATCCTGTTTTTATTTTCTTCCATAAATTCATTTTAACTGTCCTCCTTCCTAAGGTCATAAAATAATGTAAGGGTTTCTGAAATCCTTTAATCACATCTGAAATCTTCTGACTTGCTTCAGCGTAGCTCACAGGTTGACAATATAATTCCACAGTAATGTTTTGGGATCTTTAATGATACCTGAGCTATTTTCTTATAAATACAAATAGGGAGTTAACCAGAAAGCTCTTGCAATGGCTTTCAGCCCATTACTGTCAATGGCACTTTGTGATTGTAAGAACCTTCCATTGGTGATTCTCCAGTTCAATATATACCCAACTTCTAGTCTCAGCAAATCTATCATGTTAACTATGAAGTCAAGAAAACTTTATAACTAACAATAAATCCTTCAGGCCACATCTGCAACTTTACATTTAGTCAGCCACTCAGCAAATATTAATTAAATTCCTTCCATGTTCCTGGCAAAATTCTAAGAGCTGGATGAACACAGGTAAATACAAAAAGCCCTGATCCAAAGAAGTTCGTGTTGTGCTTGGGGAGGACAGACATGTAAATAGATGAGATCCTTTCAGATGCTGTCACGTACCTACATGGAAATCATGTGGTAGTGGCTGACTGAGACTTGCTTAGGGAAAGCCTTTGAGAGAAGAGATACTTGGCCTGAGATTGGCAGGATGGGAAATAGATGTGAAAGGCTCAGGGCAGGGTGCTCCCAGGAGGAGCAACAAGTATAAATCTCTAAAATGGGAATGAGCTTAGGGAGTGACTGAAAACCAGCAAAAATCCCCAACATAGATGAAATGTAATCCATGGGGAAAATAAGGGAATGAATACTCAAGAGATTGACTGGATTTTGTGGGTCATCATAAGGAGGCTATATTTTATTCTAGTTCATTCTTGGAAGTTGTTGCAAGTGTTTAATCATGGGATGATGACGTTTGTTCGGTCTTTAATCACCCTAGATGCTGTGTGTGCAATAGAATACTAGTCACAACGTGGATTCTGGGAAACTAGTCATGAGGCTGATGCAGAAATCCAGAAGAAAGATGACGATGATGACTTGGCTCAGGGTGGTAGCATTGGAAATAAAAGCTTTTGAGGTTCAGGTGACATATTGGAGGTACAGTCAGTAAGATTTACTTTTGGATTGGAATCTGGTTATAATGAAAGAGGAAAAAATAAAACTGAGTCTTAGTTATGGTGCCTAATTGAGTAAATGGGAAAGAATTGTGGAGGAGGGAATTCTGGAAACAGAAGAAAGTCTGTGGCCATGTCTTGGCCATGTTGATTGATATGGAGATGGCTGTTAGACGTTCAAGTAGAGACTAAGTAGATACCGACATGAGTCTGGGAGTCTGGAGTTCAGCAGAGAGATTGGGCTAGAGATGGATTCAGTTACCTGGGAGAAAGCACAAACACGGAAGAAGACATAGCTGAGGATGGACTAGTAGAACAAGCCAGCATCCCATGATTGTACAGAGGATTCCAGAGAAGAAACTAAAATGTTGAGACCTGTGAAACAGCAACAAAACAAAACAAAACAATAAGGCAAGTTGTTGTGGTTACTGCTTTGTCTGAAAACCTCAAGAAAAGAAAGGGTTTCAAATGCAGGAAACAATCAACCTTGTCAAATGCTGCTAAGAGGCCGAGAAAATGAGGAAAGAAAATGAACCATTTAGCAAGACATAGGCCACTGGAATGTGGGAGGGGAGGTACAGGGAGGGGCAAATTAAAAGGATAGATGGTAAATAATTGGGATCCAGGAGATGGTAGTGTTTGGACAGTGAGGTCACCACTGGGGGATTCTCACTAGGGGGCAACAATAACCCTTTTTGTGGGTGATTAGAATGACAAAGTCTAGGGGCAAAACTCCGGTTTTAGAAGCAAGAGCAAGGGCTGTAGAACCAAACAGCCCAGACCAAATCCCATGAATGAGTAACTGGGATTGGTTGGACTCATGGAACATGCTACGTTTTTGTCCCAAGGCAGCCTAAAACACCCATGTGACTTCTGACCTACAGAGAGTTAATCTGCCTGGCTAAGCTCCCGTCCCTTCCAGCGTGAGTCCTCCTTGAGACCCCCTTCCAGTGATGAGCTATCAAAGAGGATATATGCCTGGGCACCTGGGTGGCTCAGTTGGTTAAGCGACTGCCTTCGGCTCAGGTCATGATCCTGGAGTCCCAGGATCGAGTCCCGCATCGGGCTCCCTGCTCGGCAGGGAGTCTGCTTCTCCCTCTGACCTTCCTCCCTCTCATGCTCTCTGTCTCTCATTCTCTCTCTCTCAAATAAATAAATAAAATCTTTTTTAAAAAAAAAAGAAAATGCTTTAAAAAAAAAAAAAAGAGGATATATGCCCAACTAGACGAGCACCGGTCTTTGAGCAAGAAGATATGAGTAGGAAAAAAAAAAGAAAATGCTTTAAAAAAAAAAAAAAAGAAGATATGAGTAGGAAAAGAAGTAAGGTATAAATCAAGAACGACAGTAGAAGGTGGAAAGCAGAAAATGGCATCAGAGCAGGTGCAGATAATAGGCTATGGGGAGACTTGATAAGGTCCCACTTGAGCAGAGATGAGGAAGAAGCAGAAATCTGGACCTCAGCCTCTGGTGACGAGGGCCCTCTCGTGTGAGGTAACTAACTGGTGAGAAGAGACTCAGTGCTTTGAGATCCATTAGACTAGTAGGCCTGGTATTTGAGAAAAGCTTCAATTTTCAGGTTGGAAAAGTAAGTGTTGGTGGAATTGCAGAAAACCTGAATGTCAGGTTGGAAGACTTGGATGGTATTTGCTAAGAATGAGATCCCAGGAAGGTTTGTGAACAAGAAGATGATGTGATGGTCAGAATGCTAAAAGCATAAAGGGAAATTAGCCAAGCACTCAGCTTAGAGACTATTACAATTTGCCGGGCCAGATGTGCTCATAGCTTTCAAATAGATTATATAGTTTCAAATAACGTGCTATAAGAAGACTATGCATCAGGGATTTTGTGAAAATAGCTTTCCTTTCTTTTTCCTTTTTCCTTCCTTTGGGTGATGGGGTGGGGGGGATTGCTATTCTCCTGGAGAAAGAGGACAAGCAATTCCTTCTAAACACCTTACTCCAACCAAACTAAGCTAATTTGGAAGTAAAAGGAGGAAGTCCCTCCCCCTCTTTTTTTAAATAAAAAATTAAACATTTCTCTCTAGCCTAACTTTTTATCCTGGTGATATCCCCTATGATTCTATAGGCTTGAATCAATAGTAATTAAATATTTAATTCGGCAAAACGGAATGACTAGAAAATATTATACTGAAAATCTCTGGTCACACCCTAATGCCATTTAGATGAAGACATAAAGGAGGATGTTTTTCATGTCTGACCACGGTTTCCAGAGCCTGAAGGAGACCTGAAGGATGTTACATCACACTTAATCAGCACTTGCGAGTCAGAGCTTGATTTTAGCTGCCTGGAAACTTAAAATTGTGTTTGCAGGACTGGGGCAGGGTTCAGCCAATTTGGGATGGGTGGCTGCAATAGAAGAAATGTCTTCCCTTGCACAGACTCATATAGGAGAGAACTCATTCTAGAAATACTGTAAAAACAGACTTACCAAATTGGGCAATCCTTCCTTGCCTGGGGACAGTGATTCTGGAGTTTTTCGGTTTACATAGTACATTTTCCTCTTTTCTGCACATCTCCAAACGTTGCCCTAGGATTTCTTCTCTACTTTAGCTATCTTGTATTCCCACGTTGACAAAACATTTCAATGATTATAAAATGTCTTTTTTGGGGATTGTAGAAGCCTTTGGGAATTTAATATCTTCTTAAAGAAAATAACACTGAATTGCTTAGGAAGCAGAAGTTTAAAACCGACTGAAAATTTTTTTCACAAGTCTTTGGAAATTCTCTTTAAAAATATGATAACAGCAAGACATCTAATATTTTTTCATAAATTTCAGGAAATTTTACTATAAAATATAAAACCAGCAAGGCTTCAGAAACATCATTCCAAGCCAGGCAAAGTTCCTTATACAGTTTCTCCTTTTTTTTCCCCTCCTTTTTATACTTCTCAATAAAAAGTAACCTTTGCACCAAGAAACAGCACTTTCAAACATCCTGAGCACATCTGTGCCTTTATAGAAAGATAAAACAGGAAGATAACTTCTGCATCACTGAAACCTGGTAGTATCAGAACTGTGGATAAATCGAAAAACGAAAAAAAAATCCCTAGAGTGATTCCAAATCAAATACTAAAAATTCAGAAATCGTATTTCTTACAGGAGTTATGCCAAATTTAGCCATACTGGATACATTCATTACCAAAAGCGTAGCTAATATGGCCACCCACTGGAAAGTGATTTTCAGCACAATTTTGATCCAGGGTTTCACTTACACATTTGCAAATCATTTGCATTTATCATGGGTCAGCATTGTGGTTTGTATCATACTTTCTTAGAAATATCACTCTATCCTGTCTGCCTTTCTCTCTCCCTATCTCTCTATTGCATAGCTGTCCGCCTCTCAAATTCATTACCAAGAGGAAGACCGTATGTCAAGTTATATATTTCTGGTTCATTTAGTATTTTTTCATATGCCCTCTTTATGCCCATTTTTCTTTAGAGATTATTTTAATTAAATCATATGTTCCTCTTCTATTACTACTTATTTGCCTTAAATTACATGAAGAATATAATTTTCAATTTTAAATGGGAAGTATATCATGAGAGATAAAATGGATTTTTCTCAAAAGCACATATCGAGTAAGAAAAACAGAGGAAAACACCTAAACCTCTGAAAACTTATATGGGGGGAGTGGGGGCGAGAGCAAAGAACACATTATTACTTGTTCTCAAACAAGTCACTTTGTGAACAATTATGAAACAAAGGTTTAGAGGCTGCCATTTGGAAACTCACTCAAAGCAAGTTGTAGTTACAACTCTGAACTCTGAGCTTAGTTTCTCACCATTGAACATTTTGGAGGACATCTGACTTATCCTCATTTTAATTCCCTTAGATATAGAAAAAGTCTTTGAAAAGAATCTTAGAACAGACCAACTGATAGGAAATCAAAGATTTTAATCTGTATAACCTTTCTGAAATGCAAAAACAATGTTGGTGGAAAGCAAAAAGTAGAGGTCTTAAAGACATTTAGACTTTGCTTCGAATGATCTGTCCCATTACTTACAAAGTGTCAGAAATACAGGTAAGAATACCCACACCTTGCTGGGATGGTCTGAGGATTAAGCACAATAACATCTATAAAGTGGCTCACATACAGAGTATAAGATCCATGGCACATGGAAAAAAAAAAAAAGAAGGCTCTTTACTTCCCTTTCCTCCCCAAGCCAACCCTCATGCCCATGTATGAAACACTACTTAAAAATTTTCCTGAAATACGTTTACATGCTAGGGACATGACAAAGCATTTCAATTTAAGTCAGAAACTCATTTCTGAATGCATCACACGAATATGCCAGTAATATTATTCTAATGTCTTAGGGTATCCTCAGATGACCTCAGAAAAGGGGAAATGAGGACTGTCATGGCTCATCAGCACTCTTCGTGGATCTTCGTTAATGAGAGGACATTCATTACCAGGTAATTATACGCCTGTATTACATGTTATGCTGCTCCATCGTCATTTGTGGATTCTGCCCTCACACCGTGTCATCCTGAGCGTGATATATGACCAAAAAAATCAATAATATGTATCAACGGTGGAGACATTGAATAGGAATTTGAATAAATATGGTTAAAGACTGCTAACCCATAACCTCTCATGGAACAATCACTTGTATGTCCTAAATAGTGGTCTAATTTCACTAAATACTAAATTTCTATTTTCATAGTTGGCAGAATTCTCAGGAACAGCCTCAAGGAAACGCCTCAGGCTCCTCATAAATGATATAGCCAAAGAATTAGTCCGGGGGCCCCAAACAGGTTTTTCTCTCCTCTTCTCTCCCTCCCTCGTTCCTCAGGACACACTTCATTTTCACTGTGTCCCCCTTGATATTAGGTTATGCAACATACGGGACATCCACAGTTGTTTTCTTGTGCACAGCAAATAGCATCTTATTATATTGGTTGGGGAACAATAGAGCAGGGACTTGAAAGCTGTAAGAGTAAAGCTGAGGACTGAGTTGGCTAAGCTGGAACAGAAGTGGATGAGGAGAAAGACGACATAGTAAGAAAAAAGAAACCAAGGGGTCCTGGAACAGGACCCACGTCTCACCAGGAAGAGGAACAAAGCCAAACAAATGACAGAGGGAAATGGATGTAAATGATGCCGGATTGGGCCATAGGAAAGCAGAGAGAACAACTATGGTCCAAAATGGAATTAGAGTCACACCTGGAGGATACATATGACTTATACGAGGTGAGAAGAAGAGTAAAGTAGAAGATAGTGGATCCATCTATTCATTCCTCAAGTACTTATTAACTGCTCCCTGTGGACAGGGATTCTTCTGGACCCTGAGCATTCAACAATGAGCCCCCCACCAAAAAAAACCCTTAGCCTCATGGGGTTGCCTCCTAAAAGGGGGGGATACAGTGACTGTGTAAGATAAATGAGTAACAATATATATAATTAGATGCCGAAAGGTATGAAGAATAAAAATAAAGCAAAAAGGGAGTAATGAGGGCTAGAGGAGGACAGCAGGGAGTCATGATGTCCTTGCAGATGGCCCGGGAAGGCCTCAGTGGGGAGGTAGCATTAGAAGAAAAGTCTGGAGGAGGCGAATGAGCAGGCTGTGCAGGTAGCTGGCTGGGAGCAAAGGGGACAGCGAGGTCACAGCCCTGAGGCAGGTGCATGCCTCTAAGAGTGGAGGAAGCCAGTGTGGGGAAACGAAGAGGGAAGGACAGCAGAAGCTGAGGTTCCTGACATCATGGGCCAGAGCGTGCGGGATCTCACAGGCCGTTGTGAGACTCCAGCTTGCCCACTTAGGACAGGAGAAGCCATTGAGGGATACTGAGCACATGAGTGCCTGGGTCAGTCTGGCTGTCCTGTTAGGAGCAGGCTGAAGGGGGGACAAGGATGGAAGCAGAGAAATTATCAAGGAGCTGATAGTTCAGCGTCGAGATGATGGTGCCTTGGGCCTAGGGGGCACTAGTGGAGGTTAAAGAAAAAGGTCAGATTCTGCGTATATTTTGACGGAAGAGACAATGAAACCACATTTTGGTGGGGGAGGGGGAGGGTCTGAGATTCTAGTGACCCTTATTTTGTGTCATATTTTGAATTGACCAAACTGAGGACTGATCGTTTACCTTCTGTAACCCAGAGCCCCTTTCAGGCCCCGATATCCACTTATTAATGGGAGCTCCAGGTGGTAAAATAAAATATTGTAACATTTACACAAACACCAGACTTAAAGATAGCATTTCTCAAAATGCGGTCCATGGGCCACCCACCCCCCAATCAGACAAGTTAGTAACAGTGCAGATCCCGGGTTAATCAGGTCATTCGGATGCATACTCCGGTCTAAGAACCACTGCCCGGAGGAGGAAGGGATTAACGTTTGAGAACTTCTGACCACCTGAAATAAACAAAAGCCAGGGGAAATTATAAAGAGTTGTCAGTTGTCAGAAATTATAAGAATACCACTGACCACCTGTGATATCCAACGTGTCACAAATCTACCGAACACTTCCATTCATTTATTCTCTGGACAGGGAGTCATTCAGCTCCCACTCCATACTAGGTGAACGAGACAGAATTTACAAGCTTATGAAGGGATTTTTATTTCCCTGCATAGAAATACGTGAAAAATAATGGAAATTACTAGGAAAATAGGATCTGCTTAACGGAAATTTTGGCTTCAGCAAATTTTATGAGAGCTACATATGATCAATAAAATCAGAGGTCGTGATATTAATAGTGTAGCAGCAATATAACATTTATGTCTTACTGCTGAATGAGAATTCTCTGAGTTCAGAAATTTCCCTGGGTGAAGGGTGTTGGCAGAAGTCAGCTTCATGCTCAAATGACTAAGTTTCCAGCTGTCGTTTCATTGCCTGGGGTCATCACTGCTCTGGTGCAACACATGGTAAATATTCTAAGTGAGCTGAGTTTTAAAAAATGGTTCCATCTGGTTGCTTTCAAAGTACTTTCACTTCAGGTCCTAGGCTGAAATCAGGGCACTTTAGAGGTGAGTAAATGCCAACCGTGTACTTGAAAAGTGTTCAAATCCGGTTTGAGAACGCAGATCAGATTTCATTCTCGGAATGGTAACTTTTTCTCCTACTTGGGAATCTAATACAGACCCTTGCAGCGGCAGACCACCAGGCACATGTGCGTTCCCATCCTCAGTAAAGAGCTTTAATTAGCATGATGTAATAACGTTTAGCCGAAAGTGCATTATTCCAAACAGTGTCTTTTTCCAAGCATGTTGCCCAGGCACCCTTTGCTGAAACAAAGGAATCAGCCACCTGCACCTCTGAGCACAAATTCAGCACAAAGAGCCAGTGTTCTAGAGGCTGCTCCTACCTGGCCAGGAGAGCCAGAGGGCAATGTTTGCCCAGTTTCCATGGCCAGGGTCTTCTCTCGATCAGAGGAACTGGAGCAAACGCTGCGTGCCCCAGCGTGGTCTGCAGTAGGCTTAGGAAGAGGGCACCACTCTCCTGAAGGCCACTGGACTGTCTTTAACAAAGGATGAGAGAACCCTCCCTGACATATTTATTTTAAGGAGTCAGGATATTAAAATAAGTCAGGGACCAAAAGTTCGAGACCTGTTTGGGACCATTTCCTTTGAACATGAGAAATGTTTTTCTATGTGAGGATTGTTTCTAAAAATTTGTTTTAACATTTCCATTATTAGGTTTGATGACCTAATGAAAACAAAAGGAATTTTCATTATGAAAATTGGATATCATGTTAGTTACTATGCCAAAAAATGCTCAATAATGTCCCCCCAGATACATGAAAAAGATCATTTATTAAGCTTTCTTTATATAAAATATTTTTCAATGAGCATTGACAGTCATGAAGCATACCAATATGACTGTTATTCCCAATAAAATTTACTTATTCCACATTTACCTATTTTATCACTTTGGTCAGCTAAAAAATAAGATCATCTATCTCTCCAAGATACACTGAAAATATTTCAATAGAAAATCTGATAAAATCAAAATTCAGAGATGAGAAATACATTAACTTATGGAATTTACTTGAATTTCTGGATATGTCAGTTGGTGACATTGGTGAAAGATTTTTTTTCCCCTCTAAAAATATGTCAGGGGGCACCTGTGTGGCTCAGTCCATTAAGCGCCTAACTCTTGATTTCGGCTCAGGTTGTGATCTCAGTGTCGTGAGATTGAGCCCCATGTCAGGCTCCGCACTCAGCTCAGAGTCTGCTCCAGATTCTCCCCCTCTCCCTCTGCCCCATCCTCCTGCTTGCGTGCTATCTCTCTCTCTCTCAAATAAATAAATAAAATCTTAAAAAAAAAATAGGTCAGGATTTAATTTTCTATATTTTCTTCACAAAACAATTGCTGAGAACATACCATAAGCCAGAAGTTGTACTAGAAACGAATATGGAATTTTTTTTTTTTTTTTTTTTTGCAAAAACAGAACAAGAGATGCCTGAAGCTACAGATTTCCAATTTGAGCCTTCACCAGAATCACCTGGAGGGCTTGTTACACGAAAGATGGCAGTGCCCCATTCCCAGATTGTGACTCAGTAGGTTTGGATTGGAGTGAGCATTCCTATGTCTAAGTTCCCAGGTGGTGTAGGTTCTACTGGTCTGGGAATCACACTTTGAGAACCACAGGTCTGAAGGCCTGATAACAAACTGAGCTAAGTGTTCAGAAGGAAAGGGACCCTTTAGAGAATACGGACCTAGTCTAAGGAGGGCACGTTCCCTGAGATCTGAACAAAGAGGGGGCAAACTAGTTTAAGAGAGTGAGTGGGAGAGCATTCCTGACGTGGGGAGACTGCTTGAAATCCTTACAGCCAGAGGGAGCTCAGAGTTCCAGAAAGTAAAAGTACCCAGTGTGGGTGAGGGACAGGACACAGGGAAAAGCATCTCTTAAAAAGTATGTTAGGTAAAGCAGAAGCTACGGTGTGTTCTCTGTGCTCTGTATAGAGTGTGGAATATATGGAGGATGCCCAGAAGAGAAACAAGGAAGTCACTTAATATATATCCTTTCTTTTTCTTTTTTTAAGATTTTATTTATTTATTTGACAGAGAGAGAGAGAGCACAAGCAGGGGGAGCGGCAGGCAGAGGGAGAAAGAGAAGCAGGCTCCCCACTGAGCAGGGAACCCGATGCGGGACTCGATCCCCAGACCCTGAGCCAAAGGCAGACACTTAACGACTGAGCCACCCAGGCACCCCAATATATATCATTTCAAATGTAAAGGAGAATCAGTGGTCAGAGACACAGCAGCGTCACAGAAGAGCGAGGAAAGAGCCTGTGTACCAGGAAAGCTCCTGTTGTGAGCTCCTGCTTAGGGACGTGGCCAGACACTCTGGTAGCAATCCCAATGGTCTAAGAGGCTGTTGATGAATTAACAGAATAGAGAGCTCATTTCCCCATCCCTAGGGAACAGGGGGCCTCGGGCTCAGGAGACAAGGTAGCCCTCCTCAGCAAGCACAAAAGCCTCCTCTGTTCGTACGCAAAGGGTGTTATTTGACAGCGAGCCGTGTCTGCTCCAATCATGACCAGAGTTGCATGGCACACTTGTGTTTACTTGTCAACTGGTTTAAAAAATGTATAAGGCTTGGGTTAAACAAACTTGAAATGAAAGTTTGACACGTGGGAGAATGAGAAGCAAGATCAAAGTATAAGCTACATACCCACCCAGTTGCTCCATTCCCTCATCTCTATACCCAGCCGTGCAGCAAGTCCAGCTGGCTCCCCCTCCAAAAGCCAAGCCCTTCTCCCCATCTAGTCCAAGCCCCCATTATTTCTTGCCTGCGCAACTGCGGCAGCCTCTTTATTGGGCTGCCTGCTTCCATTTCCCGTTCCAATAGCCACTGCCCCCCCCAGCGGCCAGGATGGCCCTTTACAGTGTGAGGCACAACATCCTGCTTAAAGCCTCCAAGGTTCCTATTACAGACTCCTTACCATAAGGGGGCTCTAAGGCCCAATGTGATCTGGCCTGGACGACCTTTAGAACCTCATCTTTAACCACTCTTCACTTCTTTCTCTCCTTCAAACATGCCAAGCTTAGTCTTGCACACAGGGCAATGCATCTCTTGCTTGGGACCCTCTCCTTGACTCTTGACTCTGCTGACTCCTTCCCATGACTGGGGTTTCAGTTCACTATGGCAGTCCTCCTGATGGCGCCCTCTGACATGTCTTCCACTGTGCATTGCATCACAGGATCCTGTTTTATTGTGCTCCCAGTATTTATCCCTGTGTCAAATTAGCCTATTTCTGATTTTGCTCTTTTGTTTTCTTCTGTCTTCCTCCTACAGAAAGGAAGTCCCATCACTGCAGGGGCTTCATTGGCTGTATACCCTGCAGTAGCCCCAGCATCTGTTACATTGTCTGTTACACAGTAACCCCTCAAATTTTTGCTGATCATGCATGAGTATGGAAATAGCCAACCTCAGAGAACTAAATCAGGACCTTAGTGTTTTGACATGCGCTACCCTTCAATACTGTTTCACATCTAGGGGCAAAGTGATGACACCAGGGCTTCTCTTTGATGTCCATGTGGATTTCCTGGGTATCTTGGTTAAAATACAGATTTTAATTTCTAACAAGATGCCTCCCGGCTGTTCAGACAATACTGGGATAGGAGTCACTTTATTTAAATCTTGTTGTAGACATAATAACGGCCTCCCAGAGGTGGCAACATCCTAATCCCCCGAACCTGCGAATATTTCATGTTGCAGGGCAAAGGAGAATTAAGATTACTCATCAACAACCTTAAAATAAATTATCTAGATGGGCCCAATGTAATCCCAAGGGTCTTTAAATATGGGAGGGGAGGAGAGTTCAGTGAGGAGAGTCTGTGTCGGAGCAAGGCTGCTGAGAATGGTCATTGCTGGCTTTGAGATGGAAAGGGGGCCAGGACCAAGGAATGAGGGCAGGCTCTGGAAATGAGAAAGGAGGGCAACAGGTGAATAGGGTCTCTGATTCACAGCCCTAACACTATTCACACATCGGTAGCTGTTCTCTCCAGAACATTCAGCTGCAACAAGAAAGGGGACTATTTCATCAAAGTGGAGGTAGTTTCAAGTCCTTACTTTGAAATAGAAATATAAAAACCAGTGCTGATTTGTGAACAGTATTGAGGGCTGTGAACCAGAGACCGTATGTCCCTGTGTTTGAGGCCAGAGAAGACAATTGTAGAGCAGAGACTTCCTTCCTCCTTTCTTCCCTGTCCACACACTACTCGGGCTGCCCCTAGGAATTCAGCTGTGTGTGATAACAGAAAACGGGGTTTGATATGGGAGCAGCACATTGCAGCTGCCAACTGGAATAATAGGTTGTGAATTTTTTTTAGGCTTTTTTATAAAAGTCTTTAAAAGCCTAACCCCAGAGGAAAAGGGAAGAGATGAGTATCTTCCCTCATCTGAGGTTGTTGGAAAACACACTAGTGGGTTAAAATTTCAAATACTGAGATTTACCCATAGAAAGGGATTCTCTTAAAAATCAGATGTCAGATCTAGAGCACACGCCTGTTTTCTTCAGAAGCACTGGCATTTTAACGGAAGATAACACTCCTTCGCCTCTCCCTTTTTATCCCCTTTTAGGTCTTATCCACATCTAGTGACATTATTCTGTGTAGCTAAAGCCCCTCTCTTCAATGGTAGAGTTCATCATCAAGAAAACCACTTTGGGCATTTTTCTTTGTTTTGTATCCACCAGCAAGCCATCACTTCAAGTTACTTTATAATACTACAAAATTATTCCTGAGTCTTTAATCCTTTTGCTCTTACCTGAGTTCTCGGGGTTGAGGACCCAAGAGAAGCTGACCCATTAATGGCTCTGAGCCAGTTTTTGCAGGGCTCACCAGGAAAAGATGAATGCCCAGAAAACACAGAAGTCCAAAATGGCCAAAAGCAGCCGAGGGGCGATTGTGGCGGAGGAGACGCACATCTGGTTATACTACCTTATTGATCAGATTGGTAGTGGAGTTCATGCAACTCCCAGGTCCTTTTTATTATGGGTTGTCAGCAGTGAAGAGGGAGTTGGGTCTTAGGATAGAACTGTTTGGGAGAACAAAGCAAACAAATCACAGGCGCCCTCATCCCGACCCCCAGCAATAATTACCGATACTTTAGCAGAATTACTAGAAATGTTAGAAACCCTTCCTCTTTGAAAAAGGCAGTCCCTTCAAAGGAAGTCAGGAGAGGTAGACAAATTCGGGGTTCCCGGATCATTCAGCGTTTGCATTTTTACTGCCATCAAGATAGCCCTCTTCTTCCCAACTTCCGCTGTTTTCAAACAGTGGAGCCCAACCCCTTCATTTGCAATGGAAATGTGAAGAACCTACTTGGCCCCCTGAGGAAGGTGTCTATGCAAAGGTTGAAAGGCAGTCTTCTTTCTTCATGTGAACCAGAAGAGGAGGCCACAGGCAAAAAGACCCGGAGCTGTAGCTGCTGGTAGGAGAGCAGCTGCAGAAGTTTGCCATTTTAATTCCAGGATTCAAGTTGACAGTAATGAAGGATAAAGTGGGTTAAGAGAATTCTGCTACCGTTTGCAGACATCACGCAGACGTCAGTAATATGAAATGATGTGTTGTCTTGGCAAATGGCTTCGTGATAAGGCTTTACTTATTTTTTTCTGTTGTCCTAGTTCCTGGTTCCACCTTTCCAAAAACATACAGGAGTTTATATTACGCTTTTATGGAAGCAAAACTATGACAACATTATACATGCTTTGTGCACTTATTATATAAAGTTGGGGAAGTAGACAGAACTACAACCCATAAAATAGATCATCGTCTTGATTCCCAGCACATGGTCCCAGCTGGGTCACCTTTACATGCTTCACTCATCGTTATTTTATTAAAAACATAGTAAGTTTTAAATTCAGTTTTTTTTTTTTTAAAGATTTTATTTATTTATTCGTGAGAGACAGAGAGAGAGACAGAGGCAGAGGGAGAAGCAGGCTCCCCGCGGAGCAGGGACCCTGATGCGGGACTCGATCCCAGGACCCTGGGATCATGACCTGAGCTGAAGGCAGACGCTCAACCGACTGAGCCACCCAGGCGTCCCTAAATTCAGTTTTTTAACCAAACACGAAATTTTTGATCTCATAGCTCAAATTTAACCTTAGGAACAAAATCCATGTGTGTTTTGGGGGGAGAACCAAATGCATAAGACAGCAAGTTAGCATTTTTATTCTGCCTCAATTTTTCATCTCTTTGAAGATATTTTTTCAGATGTCTCAGGTTCCTGCTCCTAAACATGGCAATATGCACAATAGACTGTTGTTTCTAATGCTGTGGTCACAATGCAGTTCAGTGGCTGCCTGATCTGGACCCTGGACATTTTTCAGCAATTCTCCATGAGGCAGAAGTCACATAAACTCAGGAAGCACAGCTGTGGCCAAATACGCCTTCCTAGGCTAAGCTGGGCTGTATTTTTCTCTGGTTTATTTCGTGTCATGTGGCAGCTTCTGAAGTTTGTGTTGGGTTACATTGTACAACAGTATTTCTGGTTTACCTTTTTTGAGTCCAAATAGTAAGAATCGCTTAGCAAAGAGTGGAACAGGGTTTTTGGTTTCCAGGAAAGGGATCGGATATCCACTTAATTACACTGTATATCATTACTACAACAAGAGCAAGAACTCTTATTACAACTAAAATTTGACATCCATTCTATCTATGGATGCAAGGCATAACTCCGTTCCATCCATCATGCTGTCCCATGTCCGTGAATATTACAGTTTTATAAGATCAAATAAAAATGTTTCTTCCGGGGGCGCCTGGGTGGCTCAGTAGGTTAAGCATCTGCCTTCGGCTCAGGTCATGATCCCGGGGTCCTGGGATCGAGCCCTACATTGGGCACCCTGATCGGCGGGAAGCCTGCTTCTCCCTCTCCTACTCCCCCTGCTTGTGTTCCCTCTCTCGCTGTGTCTCTCTCTGTCAAATAAATAAAAATCTTAAAAAAAAAAAAATTGTTTCTTCCGGCCAGCTAAATAGCATGATAAGATTGAGGAACTCATTTCTTGCTAAGTCCATTATTCATGGCAGACGTTCAGTGTGTGGGTAATTCCCATCTGCTGAGCGACTGCAATTCAGACCACAAAGTACAAAGTACACCTAAGCATTTTACAGTTAATTCTGGATCCACTGTTGCTCATAAAACCAAGCTGGGAGCCTTAAAGGAACAGGAGCCCTGAGCCCTCTTCTGCATCCTTGCCTTGCATCTGTCATCCCCATGTGAAGTCTCTTGTGGTTAGCACTCCTCACGAGCTGCTGTGAATAATTCTGGGTGTCTATCAGCCTCTGTCAGGACCTGATCTCTGCACTACCAGTGCACGGTGCCAGCTTCTGTCTTGAGAAGCTTATTCTTCTAGCCCTTCATTTAATTAGAAGTCCGGTTTATATGGAAGTTTGCCATTCCTCAGTTTCCTTAAAACATTATCCGTATCAGGGCACCTGGGTGGCTCAGTCAGCTAAGCGTCTGCCTTCGGCTCAGGTCATGATCTCAGGGTCCTGGGATGGAGTCCCGAGTTGGGCTCCCTGCTCAGCGGGGAGTCTGCTTCTCCTCTGCTTCTGCCCCTCCCCCCCCGCTTGTGCGTGCGCCCGTGTGCATGCTTGCACGCTCTCTCTCTTTTTCTCTCTCAAATAAGTAAATAAATCTTTAAAACACTATCCATATTACATACTGTTTGATGTGTTTTTTTTAAACCTTATTATATATTACGATGCAGTATTTCATGTTCCACAAAACCAAGCTTTCACAAAGTCAATTTCTTATGTATCAAACATACAGTGTATAGGCTGTTTGAACCTTATGTCTATTTCGTGGGCATCCCTGTGGCTTCTAGACTTCACAGATTTGTAAACTGAGAAGATTGGATGTGAAATCCATTTCTTCTCACCCATTTTATGTTTTGTTAGGGCAGCTGAATAGTTGCTTAGCAGTCTGATCGAGGCTGGGTGGGGAACTTTTTGGTGGCTGAGAGGGAAAGATACCCAGATGCTTGTTTCCTTTCTTGAGGGGAGGAAGGTCCATATGTAACATTTAAGCGGATCCAGAAAATCTGTTACAGTCACCATTGACAGGGCACAGTGTAAATTAAATCACTGCCCCCTTTGCTGACTAGGGACTGCCTAGATAATGCTTTTGTGGTTACCTTCCGATGTCCTAAATCATGTAATCCCTTTACTTATTTTAGGGCCCATCTAGACTTCATTCCCTTCTGTACATGTGGGACACTTGAGCACCTTTCCATGGAACACAACCTTGCCCTTGCACCTCCACCCCCATACAGTTGCAATAGTCCCACTCATCTCTGCTGCCATCTTGTCCTGAAATCTGTCTCCTGTAAGTTCCCTGGTGGCCTTGATCATCATGTCTTTCTTTGGCCTAGAACTTTCAGTGTTCAGTAGCTGCCCCCTCCCTGCAGGGTAGAATTTTAAGCTTCTTAAAATGGCTCACGAGGTTCCTGTCTGCTTCTTCAGCTCATTGCTCACCACTGCCCATTTGCATGTTCTACTCTTAGAATCCCAACGCTCTGAGCTTTCTTCACAAAAGCTATAGAAGTAGCCCCGTGTCCTTGTGAACATTCTCTTTGCCTGGTAAGCTCTTCACACTCTTCATGTTTAATTCCCCCCTCCAAAGTTCACTGTAGGCCACATCTATTCTTAAAGCTCTGACCCATCCTCAGAGTATGACTGAAACCCCCGGATTGGGCTCACATGGTGACTGATGAGTGCCTGAGTGAATGACCATTCACTATTAGAAGACACAGGCAGACACGGATGATCAACTTGACAATCACTCTTCACGTCCTGTGCCTTCAGTGCCAACAAGTCAGATTAACATGTTGCAGGCTAGGTTTTATTAGCAGGGTTATATTAGGCCCATTGTTTCATCCGATACACAAAAAAATCATCTTCAAAATTTCCTCTGGTAAGGTATATGCAATTAAAATATAATGCTGTTTTAATATTTGCAATGCATTCACCTTTGCTATAGTTGTTTACATGACTTGTGAGCTTTCTTCCTAATGCCTCACTTTATCCCAACCCTTCATTTTACTGAGCTCTACTACTCTTCCACACTCCGGAATCCTTCAAAGTGCCATTAATATTCAGTCAGAGAGATCCTGCCTGTGGTAAGAAAAATACGGACAACTTCTGTGGTATTCACTACCCTGTGTTATACTTGGGAGGGGTTGGCCGACTTTCTCTGTGAAGGGTCAGATAATAAATATTTTAGGCTTTGTGGGTCATGTGGTTTCTGTCACAACTACTCAACTCTGCAGTTACAGCAGAAATGCAGCCACAGATAATAAGCAAACAAATTAGTGTGGCTACATTATAATAAAACTTCATTGATAAACACAAATAGCCCAGGACCACAGTTTGCTGACTCCCTGGGTCATCTGGAGACTTATTTCTGTGGGGGAAGATTCAGTCAGGTTCTGTTCAGGTACAGAAACATTTTCCAAGTGGCTTGACCTCAGAGAATATCTTCTAAGTATACATGGTCCTGAAAGTAAATACTTTGAAAGGTACTTGTAATGTATCTTATTGTGCAGTTTTATGAGAAACAGAAGCTGAGGGAATAAGATTATATAAAAATTCATTTGCCTTAATAACAACCCTCACAACTCAGCATATCAGAAGTTGCATCCCAAGTGAACCAGAAATTTCTATATGCTGCCCTGGTACTCAATAATGAAAGCTATAAAAGCATTCATGCTCCTTACCAGTACAATAATTTTTAGAAAATATCCCGCAGTAATGACTCCAGGGCAACAAGTCCCTTGTGTGTGCAATGATATTTAGAAGAGAAATATTCATCAACACTGAAATTCTAAAGTAACTCAGTTGGGAATGGAACCATAGCATGGAAGACTTCTGTAGAATGTTTTTATGTGGTGACTGTGTGAAGTATATGGAACCTTGGAAATGTGCACATTAAAATTACAATGCCAGATGGAAAGAGTACATTTACATGATCTCAAGCATAAAAATCAATATACATGAATTCTGTCATTCAGTATTCAATACGTATTTATTGATTAAGAGCGTACTATGAACAAGTGTCTGCTCTAGCACTGGGAAGACAATAATGAATAAAATAGACCAAAATTCCTGCCCTCATGGAGCCAATATTCCTATGGGAGGGAGACAGACATTGAGGATCAAAAGAATTTTAAAAAATAATGTATTTGGAAACTTAATAGGAGATTTTTTCCCCATAAAACTGCTTATATAAAAAAGCCTTTCCCCCTTTATTTGGTATGTTTCATTTTTTAGGAATAAGAATTTCTCTGATCATTTCATTCAACTGGTGTTCATAGAGTTCTTACTATGTGCCAAACACTCTTCCAGGCACATGGAATATAGTGCAAACAAAACATACAAGCACATCTATTCTCATGGAGATATGGTCTGGTGAGAGAGATCGAATATAAGACAAATAAGTAAAATATGCTCAAGGTTAAAGGTGACAAAGGGGCAGAGGTAAGAAAGCAGGTTATGAATGTCTGGAGAATGCAAACTTCTAGATTGAGTGGTCAGGAAGAACTCCTTGAGATGGTGAATTCTGAGTAAAGAGTTAAAGAAAATGTGTAAAAAGTGTGACAGTGGGTTGGGGGTAAGAGGGGAGGTCATTCTGGATAGGGGGATCAGCAAGTGCAAAGGCCCTGAGGTGAGAATGTGCCTGACATATTTAAGGAACATCAAGGAGGCCAGTGGCTAGAGTGTAGTGAGTGAAGGAAAGGATAATCGGAAATGAGATCAAAGGGAAACAGAAGACCAGATCACATCTGGCCTTTTAAGTCATCGGAAGGATGTTGGCTTTTATCCCGAATAATGAAAAGATATTGGAGAGTGCTGAGCGGAAGAGAGAGATGATCAGGTTTGCATTAAAATAATACCTGCTGTTACAACAGACTACAGATACAGGAGGCTTTTAGGAGACAGTCGCAGTAATCCAGGTGAGAGAAGATGGCTCGGACCAGTAGGAGAGTTAGGAAGGGTAAGGATCTTAGGCTGTGGAGGCACAGGTGAAGGATAGAGGAGGGGGCAGGAACCAGTATTCCCGCAGCCAGATCCCACCTGCCACGAAGGATAAGTAACTTGGGAGCAGTGACCATTTCTGAACTGTTACCATACCGTGGGTAGGAAACACGATGTCAAGCACATACTAGACGCTTAATTTAGGCTGATTAAATGTTGCAAAACCAAAAAGAAATGTGAAACCAGATCTCTATTTTATGGCTGTCTCTTGTCACAGAACAGTCTCCCCACCACTTTGCCCTCAGTCATTTTCCCTTCTTTGGTTATTTATTTATGAATTAACCTCTCCAGTGTTTGTTGATGTCCCAAGAAGACTGCCATTCTCAATGACCTGCAGTAAGTGAAAATGACAGAACAGTAAAGATTCCATTGAACCATTTCTACCTCATACCTGTATGAACTGAATGCACTGTTATTGCCTCTTACTGTTAAAGAGCTCAATTGTAACCAAATGTAACTTTTTTTTTAGGGAACAACTTTATTCTTTATTGAAGACCTATAACATTTTTTATGGGAACCAGAAAAATCTGCATATTTTATATGGACAGGTAAGCCCGTCAAAGAAATACAATACAGTTTGATTCCCAGAAAGGAATTCCTTAAAGGTATAGAGGAATCAGGATGAGTTGGAGTCCATAATCTAGCGGCACAAGTGGTCTGGAAAAACAGGTGACTCTTTGACTTGATCATGATTTTTATTTTTAGACTATATCACAAAATCCCAGTCCTGGAACATGTGACTTTTTAAGCATTTTGGGGGATAGGAAAGCATTTAAAAATAATTACAATGACCTATTTACTTCCTATTTTTACAACAGTGTATAAATATCTTTTGCACAGCAGTTCCACTGGAAATCTATCATAATACTTTCTGACAAATGTACCAGAAAGTATAGAGAAGGTGGTGTCATCCCATGGTGACATCATTTGTAGTAGAATTTGAAGATACCTTAAGTCTATACCAATGGGGGATTGCTCAAATATATATGATTTGGGCAGTGACATAGTTTGATTTGGTCGTTAAGATGAATCAGTTAGATTCCAATGGATGTGTACCATGTTATAACAAATTTTAAAATGTGAAAGATACAATTCAGAAAAGTCCTGAAGCTGGAAAGCATTTTTAGGCACGCAAATGGCAGGTTGTTGTACAAACTGCCTTAGATTTTTTTATTTTTCCTCTTCTTCTCCTTCTTTGAATGCTTCATTCTCCACATGTCTCTCCACTCAGTCTCGTATCCTAATGGAGCTCACCTCACATCTTTACAATATCTTCCTGGTCCCAGGGAACTTTAGACTTTTGTACCTCCGATTCCAATCTTCAAATTTGATGGTAGAGCATTGACTTTAGGCCACTGTGATTTGGCTTAAAATTGTCATTGGGACAGAAGGAAACTTACAAACCACTCTGGCCTTTACTAGAGAAGTTAAATGATTTAGTTCAATTGAACATTTCAGTTACCTTCCCAAATGTAATAGCAGAAGGAAATAACTAATCTCTTTACAAAGAAATGGGCATAATTTTAAATTATTTCAATATTGTCCTATATCTTAGATCTCTAATATATGTAATTATAAAGATAATTTAAGAAAATTTAAGAAAAGATCAAAACTTTAAAAAATAACTGTTTATATTTTACTTGAAGTTTCTACAAAATTCATGATGTTAAGGTATTTGTTTCCTTTATGAAAATGTTGGAATTTTGATGTTCTGAACATATAATTTGAGGCATATTCTTTCCAATTCTATGAACAGTGTTCAATTTGTAATACAAAAGTCATTTAATTTTTTAAAATTACATGAAGTGAAGTACACAGTGAGACTATCAAATCACTTAATCTTTCCATCTTTACTCACTGGTCGATAAAGTTAGAATTCAGAATTTTCTAAATATCCTTGGTTACAATAACAGACACTGTTCAAAGGGGAAATATGGAGGCTAACATGTAGCTTTCTTAATCTCTGGTTAATTAAGCAAATCTTGATTGTCTGCCATGTGCCAGACACTGTTCTAGAAGCTGTAGATATAGCAATGAAGAAACTGAACAGAATGTCTTGCCTTTATGCTCCTTACATTATAGTAGACAGATAAGAAACAAAATATACAATATATCCAATGGTAGTAAAGATTGTGGACAGTAGCAAAGCAGGGGATCTAAGTGGGGTGGGGGAAGAGGACCACTTGACCAAAGACTCTGAAGGATGCGAAGAAGCCAACTTTGCAGAAGTCTGTGGGACACACATTCTGGACAGAGACAGCAGCTTGAGTAAGGGGCCAAGCCTGGCTACTATAACTGAAGTACAGCAGGGAAGCCAGGGGAGCCGGAACCTTATGAGAATGGAGAATTAGTAGACAGAGTAGCTAGAGACATAACTGTGAAAGGAAAGCCCCAGGGTGTGTGGGTCTTGTAGACCATTGTGAAGACCTTTAGCATGTGCTTGGAATGCGATGGAAAGCCACAGGAGAGTTTTGCATAGAACAGTGACATTATCTAAAAGGATTCATTTTAAAAGGAGCTCTCTAGCAATGGGGAGTATAGGGAAGGGCAAGAGAACAATGAGAAAGAAAACTCTTGCAATAATCAAGGCAAACAATGACAATGGCCTGGGCCAGAATCATGGTAGTGGATACAGTGAGTGTGGTCACGTTAGGGATATAATTTTTAAGATGGAGCTAACAGGATTTGCTAATGCGTTGGATGTTGAGTACAAAAGAAAGATTAAAGGTGACTTTAAAATTCCTGGCCTGAGCAACTGGAAGGATAAGGGTGCTATTTGCCAAGATGGGAAAGACTGGGAGAGGAAAACATTCATGGGAGAGAGATCGAGTTAATTAGGAAGATATTAAGTTTGATGTCAGGTAGGCAGTTGGACAACTGGAGCTCAGGGGGAAGGTTTGGGCTGGAAATATAAAGTTGGAAGCTATTAGTTTAGAGACAGCTTATAGGGACCCTTGAGATCACCAAGGATACTGGGGTAGATCTAGAAAAGAAGAGGCCTACGGATTTAGACAAGATTAAATTAGTGCACACAATCCATGTTTGCATGGAATTTCCTTCTTTTGTTATAATTCCAACTTAAAAATTAGTCAAATGCTATTGATTTTTTCAAATAAATAATTTCTGTTACACATTTAACACCATTTTCGTACATTTTCCACTCATCCTGCATAATAATTTTGTGAGTTAAAATTTCCTGTTCAGAAATGAGGAAACAGCCACTAAGTCTCCGAAGAGCTGTTCTTCGATTTCTAGTTTAGTATAGTGTTTAGTTCTGTTTTAATTCGAAGATAACAGAGTTAAACTTCCAGTTCATTGAAGAATGTTGGAGTTCAGAAAGCATTTTAGCATACTATGCCCTCTGGTGGGCATGTCATTACCATTATGACTTACTCACTTGGCTGGTTATAGCTGTTTCCAAAAATGAATTATTTTGAGGATAAATTGAAAAGCCAAACAACCCCACTGGGGAATTTATTTTTATCTACTAAAATGTCTTACAGACTTGATTTCTACATTTTCCGTTAAAAGATTTACTTTCTATAAATAATACAAAAACCGTGTTTGAGATGATTGGTTTCTTCCCCAGACAGAAGATGGAGAACCAATTGTTGAAGGAATGTTGGACATTTCCTGGGGAGTAAAACGGCCTATACAACTGAAAATCCAAGATGAGAGGCAAATCGCTTCTTTTACTAAAGTGAAGTCGCCAGATGTCTTTTCCAAAAGGTAAGCTGTCTTTCATGTTTTAACTCCTTAGAAGATCATCCTCATATTTACTTACCTTTATTGTGTGGACTCTTAAAGATGGGAGCTCGAATGCTTATAACACGATCTCATCTGATCCCCAGCCACTCTGTAAAGTAGGTGTTCAGAACCCGGGGCTCTGAGAAGCTGGGTTATTTGTGCAAAATCTCCAAATACCATGTAGCAGACCTCAGGTCTATCTCTCTGCTGTGTTGCTTCTCTCCTGGAAGACTGAATTCCTTTGTTAGAAAAGACAAAACATATTAGGGCACCTGGGTGGCTCAGCTGGTTAAGCATCTGCCTTCAGCTCAGGTCATGATCCCAGGGATCGAGCCCCACATCGGGTTCCTTGCTCAGCGGGGAGCCTGCTTTTCCCTCTCCCTCTTACCTGCTACTCCACCTGCTTGTGATCTCTCTCTCTGTCAAAGAAATAAATAAAAAATCTTTAAAAAATATATATATATATATATAAAGACAAGATTCCATTAGACCTGGCGTGATCACAGAAAGGGGGGATAAAATTTCTCCTCTCCTTGGAACAGAGGGCTCTTCCTGCTTTCTGGAAAGGAGCTTTAATTATGCACCACCTGATTGTCCTGATCCTGTTCAACAGGGCACGACAAAGTTGCCCTTGAAGCTCAGTAACTGCACAAGACCGTCCTCTGTGTGGGTTTATGCAACTGTACCCTGAATACAAAAGTTGGGCTGAATTTTTTCATTCTCCTTTGCAATTTTTAGAAAAATAAACATTCCCAGAAGGAATCGTACATATTTTTTTTTATTTTTTATTCCTAATTCCCTACGTTCCCTCCTTTTTAATCCTCAACTTCCCAGCTCGTCTCCCTATTGTGTATATGTGGAGGTACCAAGCCTTCTCCTTACCCATCCTGCCATCTATAACATCTATAACCAGATGGGCTGGAGTTTTAGGAAGAGAGGATGAAGAGAGAGCCAGGACCTTTTCCTCAATCTGATCTTCCACCATAAGCAGGGAGAACCCAAGTATCACCTTGAGGGAAGCCGCACTTTTGCTTTGGAAAAACCACTGACGCCCCACTATGATTTCCACCTGGCCAATTTGCTCAGACATGATGCTCCAGCAGTTCTGAACATTTTGTAATTCTCTATACATACCATGCAGCTTCTTACTTTCCTTCCTCCCTGCTTTTCAACATCCATTTTCCCAACTCCCTTCTCTCAGTCTTTTCAGATTCTGGTCAGGGAACAAGGTAACACATTCTGCAGAAAGCATTTTCTGACCGTTTCTTCTGTACGAGGTGCACTGACAGTTTTTCCTAGGTCACTTTCAAAATACACCCTTAATTGCATTTTTATGCACCTACCTCCCCCTCTGGCCTGCGAGCTTTTTCAGGGTATGGAGCATGCCTTATTCATCTGTTATCCTGGTGCTCCGCAGTGTGCCTGGCACAAAGAAGAGACTCAAAATAGAGTCTTGAATACAGCCCACAAGCCCGGTAGTGAAATTGACCTCTGCTCTGTTGTGAAAATTGTCTCCATCTACTGCTTCTGACTAGCCATCCAGGCTAATGGTTGCCGATGGGCGAAGGGTCCAGTGTTTGTAGAACAGCAGAAGGGAGACCACAGACTTGGGCAGCCTGATGAAGCCCCGCATCCCTCACTGTCAGAGGCCAGATGACTGATGGGGCTGAAGATTCTAAGTGACTAGGAGCATCCTGTAAAAGGAGAAATTACCCCTGGGCTCTGCTTTGAGATAACCGTGCAAGATATGAATTTGGCAAAATTAGCTATCATCATTCATGTTACCTAAAAACTCATTGCAAAGTTCTCTGAGCAGCCAGCTGCTTTTGATGCATTTTCATTATTTGAGTCATGAAAACTTAATAAGTATGGAACATTAAGCAAAGATGTCAAGGAGATTCAGTGAGGTACTTGTGTTATCACATGAAGCCTTTTTTTAAATAGCTACCCCAAGGTATTTTTAAATTTTCAAATTAACATTCAAAACACTTGTTCCTAAAAATCCTCAATTTGGGCACAAGTTTCAAGAGACCAGGTGGGCAAAGTAATATTGATGCCTCTCCATACACGGTGGCAAGTTAAAAATTAATATTCTCATGATGTGCCTTCCATCGACACCAACGGCATTTTTCAGTGTTTATCAGAAAGAACATTGCTGTGAACTAAACAGGAATGATCTTTAGTTTCAAGTTGAGAAAGAATTCCCTAGAGAACTTAGCTTGCCCTTTACCACAGTAATGAAACTTACTAGAACATTCGAAGTGAAGGGTATCAGATCCTTCTGGAGGTTAAGAGTGATCAGAAAGAGATGCTATCCCTCTCACACTCAAGAGCAAGATTAGATTCAGTTGTGGTCAGTCAGCCAAGACTCTTTCATGGGAACCAGCTCAACACTCAGCTGGAAGGGGCAGCATGATTTGGAATGGCTATTCCTTGGCCTCTGGTTCCCTAGCAGGGCACATGGCCACCTGACGTCCTATTCTTTGTTTCAGTCCAATCCTAGACACAGTCACTCTGGCTGCCCCCCATAAGGGGGCATTCGCTTAAATTCTGAGCATTGAAGGAAATCATATGAAGAAAGGGACGATTCCCTCACTCTCACTTCTCAAGTCCCCTTTCTTGTCCTGGGTGCCTGTGTGCAGAACTTCTCCCTCTGCTCCCACAGGGTCCCAGATGTGGGATCTGCAGTGTGTGGACATGGAGTAAAAGACGGGGAAGTTGTGTACTCAGTGGCAGGAAGGGCTGCAGTCTGGTCTTCCGGTTCAGCCATTGAGAGCGTCATCAGTTTGTCATGCTAATTTGTTTTAATTATCTTCGAAATGAGTCACCCTGAGTCAGCTTAAAGGGAGTGGTAGAAGCTTAAATATAAATCAGTTTGTTTGAACTGTGACCACTTGTGATCCTTTATGGAAACAATCCTGTGGGCAGCACTTTGATCTTTCCTATCTGGTCCAAGTATTTTGTTTCGAAAATCTTTCAAAATTTTTTTTTCAAAAAACTCCCAGCCTTACTGAGCTTACGTTTGCTTGCACCAGGTTTCAGTTCTGTTTTTGTTTTTGTTTTTTTTTAATCTTTGTGAAATCAGCTTTGGCACATTTTGTACAAATCATGACAGAATGACATAAAGAACAGAAGCCTGGGGCACCTGGGTGGCTCAGTCGTTAAGCGTCTGCTTTCAGCTCAGGTCATGATCCCAGGGTCCTGGGATCAAGCCCCGCATTGGGCTCCCTGTGCAGCGGGAAGCCTGCTTCTCCCTCTCCCGCTCCCCCTGCTTGTGTTCCCTCTCTCACTGTGTCTCTCTCTGTCAAAGAAATGAATAAAAATCTTAAAAAAAAAAAAAAAAGAAAGAAAGAAAGAAAGAACAGAAGCCGGACAGGCATACATTTGAATAACCTTAATAGTGTGTGTGTGTGTGTGTGTGTGTGTTTACAACACAGGTAGAAAAATGACCACATTCCTTTGTTTATCAAATTACTACCTCCTTTTTATTTTGCAACTCATCAGAAAACTTCCCCACAGTTCAAATTTACCACAGTACACATCCTGAAGCATGGTCAGAGCAGTGCTAACAGTCCCGTGCTTGGGCAAATTACACTATGTGATATTGCATAAAGTTCCATCCAGTTTTCTTTGAACAACTCTGGTTAACTGCCCTCAAGTGTAGTCATGTGCAACGACTGTATGTGGATGTCTCTTCGAATTACACAATCCAGAGCTCAATACTGGTGCTTTCAGAAGTGGGGCGCCTGGGTGGTTCAGTCAGTTAAGCATCTGCTTTCTGTTCAGGTCATTAACCCAGGGTCCTGGGAACAAGTTGAGTCGAATCTCAAGTCTTGCATTGGACTCGCTGCTCAGCACGGAGCCTGCTTCTCCCTCTCCCTCTGCCTCCTCCCCCTGCTCATGCTCTGTTTCTCTCTCTCTCTCTCTCTCTCTGTCAAATAAATAAATAAATAAAATATTTAAAACAAACAAAAACCCTGGTGCTTTCTACTAAGATGGGTAGGGAGGAAAAAGGGCCAAACACTCATGTACTGAGCCATGTTTGTCCCCCTGTATTTGTGTGACACCACTAAGCTGTAAGAAAGTGAGGACAAGTGTCAAGTCCGCCAACATTACCAAGGATTTTTGGAATACCACTGGTGTGGCGCTCTTGGGCATTCTCATCTTCCCCCATATGAAATAGCTTCAGGTTGCCTTCCCATTTTAGTTTCCACTTTTCATTGGTATTGCTCCTTCCCCATTGCTAACACTCTTTCTATGATAATAACATCTGCCTCCTTGTGATAATTAATCTCTTATAGATTGGAGAAGATGGGTAATTTTATCTAGCTTAAGAATAACTTGATTCTGGGGCCCCTGGATGGCTCAGTCGTTAAGCCTCTGCCTTCAGCTCAGGTCATGATCCCAGGGTCCTGGGATCGAGCCCCGTATCGGGCTCCCTGCTCTGTGGGAAGTCTGCTTCTCCCTCTCCCACTCCCCCTGCTGTGTTCCCTCTCTCGCTGTCTCTCTCTCTGTCAAATAAATAAATAAAATCTTTAAAAAAAAAAGAATAACTTGATTCTGAGTCAGGACCTGAATAGGTCTCCTTTGAGATCGTTATTACCCATAGTTCTTGGACTTTTCTGACATTTAACTGGCTATCTTCTGGATAGTAGAGCTTATGGAAAAATTAACTAACAAATACATTAGGGTTACCTTATTTACATCATAAGACTAGTATGAGGCTCAAATAATATAAAAGTTATAAAAAGAGGGGCGCCTGGGTGGCTCAGTTGGTTAAGCGACTGCCTTCGGCTCAGGTCATGATCCTGGAGTCCCGGGATTGAGTCCCGCATCGGGCTCCCTGCTCGGCAGGGAGTCTGCTTCTCCCTCTGACTCTCCTCCCTCTCATGCTCTCTGTCTCTCATTCTCTCTGTCTCAAATAAATAAATAAAATCTTAAAAAAAAAAATCTTAAAAAAAAAAGTTATAAAAAGACATCAAAAGGATTCAAAGATCAAGGGAGAAAATCATGTTTGTCATGTTCACCATCACTAGTGTGAAGAAGAATTTTTCGTTGCCACCAGTGACATTTGGATAGAATTGGAGCTACAAATACAAATGCCACATTTGGAAAGAGTATGTGCCCCCACTTACGGGTTTTGGTCATAAGGAAAACAGACATTATGGAAGAGATTTTTAGTAAGAATAAGACCAGGCCCAGCAGTCATAGTATCCATTAACCTAAAGAGACCCCAGAATATCTTAGATCCCTAATGGTTCCTGGCCTACCATGAAATGGATACAGGTGATGATGATGAGGATGATAATGAAGATGAGGAGGATTTTGATAACTTTTAACACATACTGCATGCTTACTATGCATACCGGGCACTGTTTGAAGAATTTTACACATTATCTCATTTAATCTTCTCAGCAGCCCTATCCTACCTCCTACTAGTATCATCCCCATTTTATATGTAAGGACACAAAGGCACAGAGAAGATAAGTAACTTGACTAAGACCTAAAGGTGACTCTTGGCCCTGCTGGTAAAAATAAGTAGTTGCCCAGCTTTATGTATTCTAATCACTAGAATACATTGAAAATTGTTAGTATCCTATATATAAATCATAATGTTTTAGAAAAGAAGTTTCTCATACACTTTCCTCCTTTGTAAATTGCATTCATAGTAGTAAAGAGCTTTAAAAGTGGGCACCACGTCTTACTGAGAGCCACTCTACCTAAAAAGGCTCTCAATACAATAGGAACTCAAAGCATGTAGGCAGAAAGAACACTTTTATATCTAAACTCTCCCAAGAACATTGTGAGATATCTGTGGAACAACGGATTATGTTGATTTCTACTAATTCCATTTGAATACACATTTTATAGAATCTATACAACCTTGCCTTTCAGGGTATAACTGAATTATTATATCAGATTTGCTTAAAATCAGTATGGAAAAACACATGCTGACCATTCTGGTATAAATATAATTTTAATAATATCATAAAATTGTCATAATTTAGGATATGCCTACCTATGCAGGCCCTCAGTACTATATTAATACTATAAGTCTGAAAACCATCATGAATAGAATTGATGTCATTTACAAGATTTATTACTTTTCAGGGGAATGACACGCTGGGGAGAGTTTGATGATCTTTACCGTATTAGTGATCTGGACAGGACCCAGATTCCAGCATCTGAAGCAACAAATTCCCAAGAAGGTAAGTATCAAATTCTTCCTAATGGAGAGCCTTCTTTTTTAATGTAAATCATGAATCCTAAATGTTTCTCTGAGATTTAACATTTTACACACCACCATTTAATAAAAAAAAAAATCTCTTAGGATCACACTAATTTAAGTCACTACAGTGCTCATATGATGTTTAAGAACCTTACTTTACTATATAAAAATACCATTTTTAAAATTACATCAAATCACTTAGATTTACTAGATTAGGGAAAGCTAATGGTTTGAATAAATTTGTATACATAAAATTCTTTAATATTTTCCCCAAGGATTAGGATCATTTATTATACTCAGTAGCTTTTTATGTTGGACCAAGCCCCTCAGATTGGATTCTACATCTTTTTAGAAGTTGAATGTTTTAGTTAATAGATAGTCACATAACACCACTTCCCAGAAAGAGGCAGATATACTGGAATCACTATATTTGATAGAGTCCTTTCAAGCATTTATTTTAAAAAGAGAAATCAACGTGAACATCAGGTAAGTTCATAACGAACTTGACAAACCGATGGTAAATGGCAGCTCCTATGACATGTGACTTCAGGAGCCATAATGATGATGTGATAGTAGTAATATTAGGAGTTGTCACTTACTGAGACTCTGCTAAGTGTCAGGCCTGATATTATGTTTCCTACATAGATTTGGTTTTCATATAATATATGGAGATCCAAGGAGGAAGGAGCTGATGACTGAGGCTGGGGGCAGGGTTCACATTTCTGGGCTGGTCCTATTACCAAGCTGACTTCAGATGGAAAAGGGTATCCTGCCGACATTATCTTCATGAATCAACTAACAGCTTCCAATGTTTATTTATTTTTTCCAAGCCTTTCTCAATGCAGTCCTTTCTGCCGTCTCCATAACAACCCACATTCAATAACAAACATGATGCTCCTTCCAAGATTCCCTTATCTTTGTCTGATGGCTGTTGGCATCTTTTATATACGGGTGCTTCCTGTTAGCCCTTTGAAAACACCCATCTAAACCCAGGGGAATCCCAATTTCTTGGCATCAAAGCTACCATAAAAATCTATCGGTATCTAAGCACCAGTGCTAGAGAAAGATGAAATATCTCATGCCTATTGGGTGATATGCTAATTACAATAGGAAATTTTTTAAAATCCCAAGGTAAAATGGAACAGTTTCCTACTGTTTGAAAACATTATAGTTCACTGCTTAGCTACATATTTTCTTATCAAATACATATACAAATCCACCCAAAGAGGTAGGTGGCTAAATGATATGGCCTTATAACCTTTATTCTTCCCAGGTTATTTATCTTATCATAGTAGCACTCTGAAACCTTACGCAAAAGAAGAGCCAGAATCCCCACTGCTCTATCGCACCATGAGCGAAGCAACCCTGGTGAGAAAAAGGATGAAGCCTCCAATGGTGGACAGAAAAAAGTTACAGAAGCACAGGGCCTCTATTAACGGGCACTTCTATAACCATGAAGTGAGTTATAATTCCATTCATGTCCTTTAAAATAATGTCTGTTTTTCTAACAAGACCACTCAATTCGACTTACAATTAAAAATAGCCATTGTAAACTAGTGGTCGTGTATCTGATATTTATCGGGTGCTCTCTCTGTGTTAGGTATTAAACTGTTCTAAATTGGATTTTGATGAATTATCTCATTAATCACTAAAACAATCCCATGAAATAGGTACCATTATTTTCCCTCCCTTAGATGCGTCCATTGAGGGTCACAGAGGGTAAGTAATTTGTCTTAGGGCACACTCCTTTTAAGTAGCAGCTCTGAACTTGAATCCAGCTGTGTCTGAGTCCAGACCCCAAGTGTTAACCAACGTGATGGGTGAACCCTATCTCAGGGGCGGCTCTGCGCCAAGCACTGGGAATAGCAAGATGACTCAGTCCATGCCTTTGCCATCATCTAACTCAGGTCTCGGGCAAGGAAACCCATACATCAATCAATGGCATTTGAATAATGTGAGTGCCACAGGAGAGATTGGTTCAAAGTACATTTGAACACTAACATTTAAATAAAGAAAGAAAACCAGCCGCAGACCTGTTATTCCAATAAATCAAATTTCTCATTTCACCACGTTCCATTCCAGGCCTGGTACATATATACATATTTTTTTATGCAAGCATAGTTGTACTTTAGATATAATTTGTATTCTGATTCTTCACTTAATGTGTTAAATTTATGTGTTCCTTTCCACCGTTTTTGTAAGACATTTCACTTTGCTGAAGGTAGGAAATATATGATTTTTTTTCCCCTAGAACTCAAATTTTTCATGTCATGTACTTCAGCAATTATTCATCCATTCATTTAATAAATACTTAAAAAGCACTTACTCTGTGCCTGGTATCATTCTAAGCCCTTTAATACAAAATGTTAACTCATTCATCTGAAGCTTTTCTCCTGGAGGGCTTTCTGCCTTATTCCTTCTTCTACCCTTGGGAACATAGCCATAGCGTGCCTTTGGAATTCTTTGATCAAATTAGGCACTTTTCTGGCTCCAGAATTTCCTCTTAGCCATAGAGTAATATTGACAGTCCCCCAGAGATGTGCAACTACCAATTGCCCTGGTTTCTATGCCTCATAATTATGCTGTGTCATCATCTTGTGGGGGTGATTTGTGTTAAAGAAGGCTGTGAAAACACCCTGTTCCAAATGAGCAGCTTCCAGATGGGACCCCTCCCCCCCCCGTGCTAAGAATGACATTGGCCCTAAGTTGGCAGCACTGTAGAGTGGCTAAGTGCTTGGGTGCTGCGGCTTGACAACCTGATTTCCAGTTCTTGCTGAGCAGAGTTAAAAAATACCTCCATCTCTTAGCTGTCATTCCTTCATCCTTCCTACTTTGCAAGGTTGATGGGACTAAATGGAATGAGGTGAGCTAAGCACTCAGCACAGTGTGTGGCACAAAGGAAGAACTCAATTTACATTAGCTTTATTGTTGTTGGCTAAAAGAGATCGAGCTGGAACTACACATATGGCCTACAGATGCCCCAAAACAAAGCCCCAAGCCCCAAAGCACTGTATCAATGGATCTGCCGTGAGAGGCATCTAGGAGTTTAAGTTGATGTCGTTGTAAGATGTGTTTTAATGTCACAAAACCCCAGGAGAACACCAAGATTGTCAGGACATGAATAATACCCATATTAGAGGCTTAGATTATGGTATTTGTACATAAGTTACGACTACTGACTTGACCTGTGGTATATTTCTATCCTTGCAATAAGAATAAATGATTTTCTTCTATTGTGTGTTTTGGCCAACAAAACTAATCTAACCCTCTGAAAAACATGTTCCAAATTCATTGTATGTTGGCACTTTGGAAGGGCTCTTGGAGATCATCTAGTCCCACGCTCTTATTTTATAAATGAAATCCTAAAGAGGACTGTTTAGGCCTTAATGTTAAGGGGTTGACAGAGTTGGAGTTAGAAGACACTGTGATCTAGGTCCTATCCTAATCTAGTGCTGTTGCCAAACTCCATAAATATTCTTCATATAAACAAAATGAAATCACATATACCCTCCCCTCAGTGCCAGATGAACATATGGGTCTCCAGGGCACCACAGAACTCATCAGCACTGGTCATATGTGTCATAGAGTGACTCATCAATGCCTCACAATGTGCACAAACATTGAATTTTCTCAAACTTAGCAAGAGTTTATTCCAGATATCCTCTATATATCTACTTCGAAAAATTATTTCTATATCCATATTTCAATTCATACAGATGCTCCATGTCTGCTGAACCCACCTCATTTTAGAGTCTTGGAACACTATTCATATTACTTTTTATTTGTGTTTAGTCATAGTTAATTTATTTTAAAATCTTGAACCACAGGAAGAATGGTCCCTGTTCGGCGGAAAGCCTGCTTCTCCCTCTCCCACTCCCTCTGCTTGTGTTCCCTCTCTCGCTGTGTCTCTCTCTGTCAAATAAATAAATAAAATCTTAAAAAAAAAAAAAAAGAAAATGTTTCAAACATCCTCAAGTGATGTTTTACCTAACTTACTCTAGAAACGATGTAAAGCTGCTTAAAAGAATACATAATATCCCAACAACAACAAAGAAAGCAAGCACAAGAGAACAAAATTTTCAAACTGGTGATTTGGGATTTTTTTCTTTGTGCATAAGAAGGCCAGGTTCAACATATTGACTCTTGTTAGTTTGATGTAATTTTAAGAACTTTGTTTTCTTCCCAGACATCGATTTTTACTCCAGCCTTTGGATCAGAAACTAAGGTCAGAATAAACAGTAATATGAGGACTGAAGACGTAATAGAGCAACTTCTCCAAAAATTTAAGGTGATCTTTATTATGAAACTGAGCTACAACTCTCTTGAATATAATTTAACTGTAGATACACAAATGCACTCTTCTGAAAAAGACCTATGAACATGTAAATCTAAATTAAGTTGTTCAGTTCTGAAGAATCCTCTTATGTATCACATCCTTTCATAATTGAGCCTTGAGAAATTACATTATTCCTAGGGAGTAGAGAAGTTTTCATGTCTAAAAGTGCAAAATGAAAGTGAGGAAACAGGTAGGTAATCTGGGTCTGGTTAGCTTAGAAAACATCTGACAATGACCAATCCATCAAATATGAAAGAATTCATGTTCTTTTATTTTTTTTTTTCCATTGACAGATTGAAAATAGTGCCCAAGATTTTGCACTTTACATTATTTTTGCAACAGGAGGTAAGCTTGATCACTCTTTTAATAGGATTCCGGGATGGTGTAGTTTTCTGCCCGTAGGGAAGGCAGAAGAGCAGTTAAACCTCATTCTGTGGAAGAAACGGAAGGAAAGGAGAAAGAAGGAAAAGGGGAGGGTGTTTTAGAAGGTTATTTATATTTCACAATTTCAGAGGAAGATGACTCAAGAATAAGGTACCCTAGAAGAGCTTATAATACAAAAGAGTTTGCTTGTTGGCCGGACATTTAATTACCTGAATGCCAGTCAGAGCCCCGGGGGGTGGGGCAGGGGGGTTGTCTGTGAAAGTTCCCAAGAATTGTTATGCATTGAAGTCCTTGATTCCTATACCTCTTTTTGGCTTTCCCTTCTCATTCTAGCTCTCACTGGAGTCATCAATGCATAGCATTTCTCTTGTTATTACCGCTTTCTTAGCACAGTAACTGCCACACTGTTAGGAGTGTTCTCTCTCCCTCAGTAGAGGAAAATATGCACAACTCGGGGGTCGGGAGCAAAAGGTTAGCAGCAAGACACTGGGAAGAGGCTACATGTGGGGTGCTGAGAGCAGGGATGAAAGAGAGATTAGAGGAAAACTAAGGCAATACTGAGTGAAATTTTTGAAAACCCTAAAATTGTTAAAATTGTAGAAATATCTCCAGTTATAGTTTGTCAGAATGTTTGAGTTGGAAATTGAGCAGAATAAAATAATAATTTTTGAAGCCAGGACAACTGTAAGAAAATGAAAGTTGGGTACTTAAAAATATACAAGAGTAAAGCCCTTATAAATTGAAAGCTTAAAGTATAAGAAATATAATATAAATTTTAAAAATCCTAAGGGTGTGTGTACATATATATTCATCATATTCTCCTTGTTTAGGAAAAAACTAAAAGGTATAAAATAAAAAGCAGAAATAGACTGTATAAAAATGTAAAAGACACAGTAGATTATGAAAACTATCAGATAAAAGATTAATACCTATAATATCAGAGTTCTTGCAAAATTATAACAAAAAGACAATTCAATGAAAATAGAACCCACAATGCTAATATTATCTCACATTTAGCAGATTGGCAATATGCTTCAGAAGGATTCTACCTATGTCTGTGTGGTGAAGGGTAAAAGGGTATTTTCATGCAACTCTCATGAAAATATGACTGTCTTTACTTTTTTGGAACTCATTCTAACATTATTAACATTTACAGGATACATATCCTTTAACCTGGCAATCCACTGGTGGGAATCTACTCTACAAAAATAAAAGGACTAATACCTATAGATTTATGTGCAAGGCTATTTATAATGACAAAAAATTAAAGACAAAGTCACCTGTCATAGGAGAATGATTAAATAAGTCATTGTTAGGCAGCCATTAAATGGAGTGTGTTAGATGTATACCAGTTAAATGGAGGGAATTCCATAATATTGATTATGTGAAAAACTCAACATGCCTACAAATGTCTATAATATGATCCCGTTTTTTAAAAAGAATTACAAATCCCGTTTCAACATGTGGTATATAAGATCATATGATCAGGGAGAAAGGTATGAAATAATAAATATCAAATCATGAACATTGATTACCCAGCTAGGGGGTTAGGGTGATATAGAGTAGAGTACAGAAAAAGGAGGAACACAGAAGCAAAAAAAAAAAAAAAGTAAACCATTTTTAAAAACATGGCTACAATAAAAATAGCAAGTTTCACACGACCACCTTTATGTATTGTGTGTGTGTGTGTGTGCGCATAAAGACATATACGAAGGGATGGCCACATGAAGGGTAAGGCTGATGGTCTCAAAGTTCTGGGATTCCAGGTGCTTTTTACTTTCTGTCTTACACTTGTCTCCATAGTTTCAACTTATAATAGCATGTGTGGTTTTTTTAAAACTTTATTGAGGGATAATTGGGAATAATTGACAAATATAATTGTATATACTTAAAGTATATAATGTGATTATTTGATATACTTTTACATTATGGGATGATTACCAAGATCGAGATAATTAACACATCCGTCACATCACATAAAGCTTTGTGTGTGTGTGTGAGAGAGAGAGAAAGAGAATACTTCAGATCTACTCTCAGCAACTTTTGAACATACAATACCATATTATTAACTCTAGTCACCAAGCTGGACATTAGATCCTCAGAACTTATTCTTCTAATAACTGAAAATTTGTACCTCTCTCACCCTCTTTTCCCTCCCTGACAGAAGGAGTTATTTTTATAATCAGAAAAAAATGTCTATTTTTCACTGCAAAAATGTAGTTCTTTAAAATTTTATCTGTAAAAATCATGTTTTATTTATTTTTTCTTTTTTTGGTGTCAAAAATTCTCGTACATAAACTCCAGAACAGAAGATCATCGTAACTAGCACCTGTTAGGGATCAGGAACAGAGAAAAGAATGGAACCTCTAGCACCTGTTAGGTATTAATCTGGAAAATAAAGACAGGTGCGTTTTAACACCTTGTATCCACTAAGCCCATGATCTATAACAGTGTTTTTCAAATTCTAGGGCATTTCAGAATTACCTGAGAAGTTCATTAAAAATACAGATTCCCAAGCCATCCAGATCCAAGAATCCCAGTCTGGGAATATGTATTTCTAATAATTATCCCAGAAGCAAATTCATGAAGCAAGAAACCTTGCTCTGTAATATTAAGAATGCAACAAACCGAGGATGCAAAACCAAGTTAATATAAGATGTAGAGGTCAGAAGAGGATTCTAGTGCGTGAATAAGATGAGCTAAATTATCGGGCTTCTCCCTCGCTTCAGAAATGTAGAGGAGTTAAAGCAATGAACTCTGACTCTGTGGAAACAAGAATGGATAATATTAACTTTAATTTTGCTCTAGATCCTCTGCAATCCCACCCAGGGGATGAGAACAGTTCTGATTCTTAAAACTATTAAGAGGCCAAGGTAATTGATTTCATAAATGACAATGTAGAAAGGACTAACTTGTCTACCCTTTTCCGCTTTCAGTCTATTTCAACATAGCAGACAGACTGTTCTTTAACAATGTAAGACAGACCATATCACATCACTTCTCAAATCCTCCAGTGGTCTGTTTTCCACTGTTTTATGCTTCCAGAGTTTTATGCTGGTCCCGCTACATGTTCTCTTCAACTTTGAATAAACCTTCCCTCATCTTCATGTTAGCCACCCTGGTCCCTTGCTGCTCTTTGATAGCATTAGGCATGCACTGACCTGTAGGGTGACTGACTTATTTACTTACTCTCTTTGGGACACACTTCCCCCAAATAGCTCCATGATTCCATACCTCATCTCCTTCAGTCTTTATTTAAATGTTATGTCTTCAGTGAGGCCTTTCTCAGCCACCCTATCCATAATTGCATACGTGTCCCCGTACACACCTGTTTACACATACACATTCTTCTACCCCTTTCCTTGCTTTATTTTTCTTCTGAATACTTATCACTAATACATGATGTGTTTTATTGGTTTATCTTTCCTTAGCCTCTGTGTCCTCCACTAGAATGTAAGGTCCATGAGGGAAGTGATTTTATTCTGCTTTCTTTTATAAGGTGCCCAGCACAGAAAACAATGCCTGAAACATAGTCGGAACTCAAAAAATATTTGAGGAAGGAGAAAAGGAGATGAATGTAAGGGCACTGTGTTCTGTTCATGTTTCATTCTGATAAAAATGAAATTGCGGATGTGAAACTATTTTGACAAAGCTGGAAGTGCTTTGATGGGTGGGAGTATTTATAACTTTTGGAAATTTGAAGTTCTGGGAATATGCCAGATTGGAAGTTACTTTCTTTCTCATCTCATTATTATGGCTGAATGGGTGAAGCTGTCAGATGAATGAAATAATAAAAATACCCATGATATGAAAAACATTATGAATATATTTTCTTCTTAGATTTTATTTATTTATTTGACACAGAGAAAGAGAGAGAGAGCGTGCACACAAGCAGGGGTAGGGGCAGAGGAAGAGGGAGAAGCAGACTCCCGGCTGAGTAGGGAGCCCAACGCTGGCTTGATCCCAGGACCCTGGAGCCATTACCTGAGCCGAAAGCAGACACTTAACTGACTGAGCCACCCAGGCGCCCCTATGAATATATTTTTAAGGAAGATCCAAGGATTAGATTGGGGTGAGAAACAAGGGAATCATTGAAGATAATTACAAAGTTTTGGACCTGAACAACTGGGAAGATGGAAATACAGTAACTGAACTAGTAAAGAATCAATAAAAATTTGTTGAATGAATGAAAAA